>NW_006921718.1:8600970-8606127 GCF_000298275.1 Orycteropus afer afer
CATCAGCCACTCCTCAGAAGGAAGGTTGGGCAATCCTACTTCCGTAGTGATACTGCCTTGGAAACCCAAGGAGGGGTCGCTATGAGTCAGGGCTGACTCAAGGGCACATAACAACAACAACACAACAACAGTCCTGTGCTATCCCTGATTGATTATGGATGAGACCATTGCAATCCATAGGGTTTTCATTGGCTGAGTTTTGTCAGCCAATCACCAGACCTTTATTCCTAGTTGATCTTAGTCTGGAAGCTATGCTGAAATCTGTTCAGCATCACAACAGACAAACCTCCACTGATAGACTGGTGGTTGGCTTCACATGAGGCACATTGGACAGCAATCAAAATCATATTTGGGTGTCTGTCATGGAAGGTGAGAATTCTACCACTGAGCCAACATATCTGTATATGTTATTAGGAACAAGTGAATGGCTTTCTAGAGTTTTCAGCATGACTCCATATATAACATATTAATGAATTTTTATTCAATATTGTGAAGTATGAGTATGAGTATTATTACATATTATAAATGAGGTAACATATTCTAAATAAATTAAGTTAAATGCCAAAGATAATGCAGTTAGTTAAGGGGTCAAGCATGGATGTGGTGGAAGAGGAGAAGAAAGGCAAAGTCCTGGGCACAGAGGTCTCTCTAGAGAAAAAAAATGAGGGTATTATGAAGACAGTGGTGTAGGGACAGCTTGACAGTATCAGGACAGAAGGAAAAGTAAATATACTTCCAAGGGAAGTAGCTTGAAAGGGAAGAAATTGCTATCTCAGAGAGGTTAAATAAACTTGTTGATGACCATGTAGCTATAAAGGGATTGAGCTGGAGCTCAAATAGGTTTTATTTGATTCCACATTTCACAACATTTAGTTTGTCAATTAGAAGCCTTGGTTATTGGAAAAAAGCAGGTTCTGTAGAATGATGGAAGCCTGATTGCAAAGAGCTAACTGGAGAGGGCTTGGTGGAAAGATGAGGAATAGGAATGCAGAAGGATGTGAAAGAGAAGAAAGACCTGAACCTGGAAGGGTGGCAGGGTTGAAAGAACATCTTTTCTTTTTGTCAGAAGAGTAGAATTCTGAGTACATTTGCACATGAAAAGCAAAGACTAGTGAGAGGGAAGCCTGAAGAGGCAAGGGAGCAGTTGATGGGGGTTACATGACAAAGGGCTCTGAATGCCCTTCTGGGGAGCTTGGATATGAGTCTGGGAGTGATTGACAGCCACTTTACACAGCAAGTCAAGGCCAGGTGGTATAGTGAAATGGTTAAGAGGTTGAGCTCTGGAGTCAGACTGCTTGAATTCATATTTTGGTTCTGTCATGTTTAGATGTGTGACACTGGGTAAATTACGTAATCTCCTTGTCTCCATTTCTTTATCTTTAACAAACAAACAAACAAAAAACCAAATTCATTGCCCTTGAGTCAGATCCAACTCACAGTGGCCCTTCCTTGGGTTTTCTAGGTGGTGTCACCATGAAAGTAGATTGCCCAACCTTCCTTCCAGGCAGTGGCTGGTGGGTTTGAACCGCCAGTCTTCTGGTTAGCAGTCAAGTACCTTAGGCACTACACCACCAGAGCTCTCTCTTTAAAATGAGGGAACATAAAATGAATTATGAATTGAATTGATTAAATGAATTCCTACATGTAGAAAGCCTGGAAAGTGCCAAAAATCAAATCTGTTGCCATGATAAGCACTAAATACACATCACTATTATTATTTTAGATGGGTTGATGTGTGATGGTCTGAAAACTTGTTTTGACAGTTGAAGAGAGATAATGAGCTTTTGAACCAATGTTGTGGTAAAAGGATTCCAAGAAGGGGCTAAATTTGAAACATATAAGAAGCTAAATCTATCAAGACTAGCTAATAAGAGAGAGGGTTTTGGGTGCTGATTGGATGCTGCTGCTGTCCATTAAGATAGAGAACAGTGGATTTGAGATGTGGAATTCAGTTTTCTATATATTAAAATAGAGGTGCCTGTGTCAAGCAGACCTTACAGACAATTGGTTATATGAGTCTGCATTATCAGAGCGATGTAATCAGCAGTACACTGCATGAGCTTGTTGGGTGGAAGGTAGAGCTGAAGGTTTGGGGAATGTGGGATGGGTTTGGCAAAAATCCTACAAAAATTTTAGTTAGGATAAACTATAGAAAACCAAGTAGTAGGCAGTTGTAAGTTAGAATAAGGTGGAGCTCGATAGGGGCAGGGGTAGACATGGGGTTCCAATTGAAGGTGGTAAGATTACTGCTGAGAGTGAAAAGGAAGTTCATTGTAACATGGTTAGAGTTTTTAGGAAACTTAAACACAACGTTCATCAGGTTGACTCAAATACTAAGCCTTTGTAATTGATTATCTCTATACATGACAGCCATAATGTCTACTGAAACATTATGCCCCAAGTTAGACAGAATGTCTGACTGGGCAGAATTATTATTGCAATCAGCATGGTTTATGTTCAATCCCATCTTCAATTGACTGTTATGGCTCAAAAGTCCTGGCGAGCCACCTCTATGTGGCACTGTGCCTCCCTAACAGATGGGAATGAGTACAGTTATTCAGTGATTTGGTATGTGCATCAATTTTAATCATCAAAGCAGGATTTTCTCTGAGAGTGTCTAGGCATGAGGTTAAAAGGATAAAATGCCATTACATCTTCAGTCTGGAAATGGATTAATGTTGGAAACTTAACAATTGCTTATGCATGTTAAAAGTTTGTTAAATTTTACTCTTGATTTGTATTCATCTGGGAACTTATGATAATGGTGGCTTTCTGTCCCATTTAACTCTCTAGAGAAAGAACAAAAACAAATTTATTTAATAACTTAGACTGACTTTTATCTTGGAACAGATGAATCAGGTGCAAAAAAATGGAATACAGATCTTTGTGTGTGCCTATATTACATTTCTTTTGCAGAAGCCGTGATAATTTTGAGGTTTCTCTAAAAGCAAGGGAAAATATAAAATGAACAGAAATGTATCAACATCACTGCATATGATGTTTTAATTTCAAGTATATAAACAATAATAGGATTTTGACCACAAAGCTATCACTTTTGTAGTGATACCACCTCAAAAACCGAAGAAGTGTTCTCTATGAGTCGGATCTGACTCAATGGCAGTGAGTGTTTATATATTCAAGGTGAAAATGAGAATTCATGGAAAATATCAGATAATTACAGGAAAAAATATTTTACTCAAATTACCTTGATTTTGGGTTAAAAATAATTTGTGTTGAATTTCAATTTTATCTTTCTTTCAGTATATCTACAAATATATGTATTTGAAGGGTAGAATTCTTGCCTTCCATGTGGAAGACCCAGGTTTGATTCCTGCCCAATAGACCTCATGCACAGCTACCACTCATTTGTGAGTGGAGACTTGGATGTGTTACAATGCTGAACAGGTTACAGTAGAGCATCCAGAATAAGATGGGCTAGAAAGAAAGACCTGATGATCTACTGAAAATTAGATAATGAAAACCCTATGAATCACAATGGTCCAATCTCTTTGTGAATGGGGTCACAATTAGTCAAAGGCCCACTAGATGGTAGCTAACAACAGATAGGTAGATAGATCGGTAGATAGGTAGATATAGATAGTTATATAGTTAGAATTAGGGAGCTCTGGTAGCATAGTGCTTAAGGTACTTGACTGCTAACCAGAAGGCTGGCAGTTCAAACCCACTAGCCACTCCTCGGAAGGAAGATGGGGCAATCTACTTCTGTAGTGACACTGCCTCAGAAACTCAAGGAGGGGTCGCTATGAGTCAGGTCTGACTTGATGGCACATAACAACAACATAGTTAGAATTATGTGTTGTAGCTTATTGCAGTTATCTACTACTCTAACAAACTACCCCAAAGCTTAGGATCTGAAATAATGACTTATTTTTTCTCATGACATGATGAGTCAGGAATTCAGGAAGGACTCTGATGGATACTGTTGCATGTGGTGTCCACTAGGGAGTCTGTGGTTGGAGGACCCAATTCCAAAGTGATATTTTTATTAATATTTGGTGGTTTGGTGCTCCTTAGTCTTTGTTTCTGCCTCACTCTCTCTTCTTCCACTTAGTTTCTCAACCATAGGGCCATTTACATGGCTTTGGCTTCACAGCATGGTGGTGTCAGGGCAGTCTTTTGGCTTATAAGAGGAGAAAATAATGATTTCAGGCTAATTAAATGTTATGCATGCAACTGACACAGCATCATTTCTGCTGTATTCTATTGGTCAAAGCAATCACAGGACCTGCCAGATTGAAGGGGTTGGAGAAATAAATTTTATCTCTTCAGGGAGTTGTAGCAAGAGAAGAACATGTGTGAGTAATATTGTGCCACCATTTTTGAAATAAGCAATAGGGCACGTAATAGAAGAAAGGGAATAGTGATTCCCAAAGGATTCAGTAGTTCCTAAAGTGTGATCTACAGACCACCTAAAACAGAATCACCTGCAGAGGAAATGCTTCTTAAAATGTGTATTCCTGAGCTTTACAACTGACTTTCTGGGTCAGAATCATAATCTCTGTGAGTGGGAATTTGTATCTTTAATAAGACCACCTGGTGCATTAATGTAGCGAAAGGTATTTGTAGACATGGCTCTTGAAGCAGATTCAAATCTTACACAGCCACCAACTAGCTGTTATGGCCTAGGAAGTGACTCCATTCTCTGAGCAGGAGTTTTCTCATCAGCAAATTATGCCAAATGATAAGGTCTGCTTAACTGTTTTATTCCTGAAAATAAAATGCACACCACATGCAAAATCTATGGTACAGTGCCTGGCATGCTGTCAGCAACATTTACAATGATGATGTTGTGAGTTAGTGGGTCTCATTCAGAAAAAAACATGATGATTCTTGAGTATGGGGAAAAAAAAACAACCAAACTCAATGCCATCAAGTCAGATTGGACTCATAGCCACCCCTCCTTAGGTTTCCAAGGCAGTAAGTATCTCTATGGAATTAGATTGTCCAGTCTTCCTTCTGAGAAGTGGCTGGTGGGTTTGAACCACCAGAGTTCTGGTTAGCAGTCAAATGCTTTAGGCACTATGCCAGCAGAGCTCTTTCTTGAGTGTCCAGTGTTGGCTTTATCCACAAGTGAGACTTGGACCTTGTGTTAGATTGGGTTCTCTAGAGAAACACACACACACACACACACACACA
>NW_006921718.1:8612313-8614644 GCF_000298275.1 Orycteropus afer afer
CCAAGTTGACACACAGCTCCAACCATCACAGACCTGAATTGTGGTCATATTTAAATTCACCAGAGTGCCATTCTACCGATGATATATGCGTATTTTCTTACTAGAAGCTACTGGATGACCAACCATGTACCAGATGATGCAGACCGTTCTGCATGATTAAGGGAGTGGAACTGACTTCTGTTTAATAGAGAACTACTTTATTGAGCAGTACACTGTACACTAACTGACAATAACCTTGAAATTGTTTGAAAAACAGTTCAGCCATGTGGTGGGGACAGTTTAGTCAGTAAGGCATTCTTGGTGTTCCATTATTACATGAATTTCAAGTAGATGTTGACATGGCCTAAGTTAGCTCAAGGCCTGATATATGGGAGCAGGACTGAAACATTTGTTAGAATAAATTAAAGGGCTGATCTGGCTATTAGCTAAATAAAGAATCAAAAGACTTATCACCACATATTTGTCAACATTTATGTTATACTAATGGAATTATAATTTAAAACATTAAATGTGGAGAGTTATGACTAAACAGCTATGAGAAGACTAAGTTGTTCCTGAAAGGCTTCAAGCTTAGAATTTCTAAAAAAGCCACAGAAAAGACTCCTATCTTAAAGTATTTGATTTTGTTCTATGTCAGCTGTCTTAGATATGAGACTGTAGCATCTGAAAAATAGGCATTGTGTGTTGGTGACAATGAAAGAAAAGGAGTGTTCAGAAGAAGATGAAAAGCCCTCGGGTTCTGTTCCTCCTTTTGCTACAGCCTCTGAAAAGCTTCTGAAGTGAGGTTCTTCTTTAAAAGTCAACATAGTTGAAGTCCTGCACTTAAATGTATTCCGTACAGCTCAGAGCGACATGAGGAACAGGCCTTTAGAGAGGTCCATTTAAAATGATAGACTGAATTTCTACACACCCTGTGAATTTTCTGTATGTTGTCCCTTCAGAAAGAAAAAATAAGCTCTTATTTATGCAGTAAATGTTCTCCTACAGCACTCAGGGCTGTATGGCAGGCATTGATCTATACTGACTTGTATAATAAAGTTCTAAAACATCCTGAAGTGTCTAATTTCTGTTTCTTTAGCTTCTCTTACTTTTTTTCCCTTCTTTTCTCCCTTTTTCTAATGTCCTGAAATCTCTTCTAATGTTTATCTATTTCTCTTTCTTTTTTATAAATCCATTTTGTTTTGACCTCCATCTATCTAATGTATTCACTTTTTACCCCTTGTAATGATGACAATCCAACAAGGACCACAGTAACAACAGCACCATTTATTGAGCACTTACCATGCATCAGATATGATTATTTCCTGACTTTCTGCCTTCCCACCTGTGCTTCTCCTGGACAGAATATTTTTGTGTTATATTTTGAATTATAGGCATAAATGTATCTCCTTTCGTGATATATTATACTCTTCTCAGAGTCAAGATTGTAGATTTGAAGCACCTCAAAAGGAAGGCCTGAACAATCAGCCATTGCAAACACTGTGGACCACAGTTCTATTCTGACACACATGGGTCTCCATGAATAAGAATTGAATCAATGGCAACTTGTTCATCAAAGCCATGACCACAAATCATAAGTACCCTCTCATTCTATCCACCATTCAAAATGTAGGAGGAAGAAGCCATCTTGGGACAAAGAACAAATGCACTTACTGTGTACACATCTTATCACAGGCATCATATCAAACAGTCTATTAATTCATTGTTTCATTTCATTGTTCATATCTTGTGACCAAGGGAGGGAAAACATACTGTTTTCTTTCCTTCTGCACAATCCGGGGATCAGAATAGTTAACAACGGGGCTCCAGGTAGCATAAAGCACCTTGTGAGACTTAGCTGAGGCTGAGATAAGCTCGTTCTGTGTGCTTCCTCCTAGAAAGGTGGAAAGGCAAGAGTTATGGGTGGAGAGTCTTGTTGAACACCTGAGCAAAGAGTACACAGTCTGCCAGGTTTGGGGAACTTGTGGGTGGAACATCCAGGCAGGAGACAGCCTTCCTTTGTGCCATGTGCAAGACTCTGGGTGTTTTCATTCCTAAAAATCAGGCACAGCATCCTCAGTGTCATACTGTGAATGTGACATGGAGAAGTGAGGACTTGGTTTCTCTCTGAAAGACTCCATCCTTGATATTCTTTCATGCCTGATATTTTTATGAAATTGTTGTAGAGCTCAACAGCCAAAGGATATCCTCAGGAAATACATTTAGACCATTTTTGTGCAAGTAGGAATTAGGGGCTAACAGGAGGTTTTTGTTTTATCAAAAGCTTTAGAAACTGAACAGAGGAGGTAATATTTTCAACAATTTTTGAAAATGGTAAAATTAAGCCAATTT
>NW_006921718.1:8614744-8618213 GCF_000298275.1 Orycteropus afer afer
TGTATATTATTGTGTGAGCACAACCCACCTCTCCATGAGATTTTTTATCTTAACTATCAGTACCAGGACATAGCATGTCTCAAGAAATTTGTATTCCAGGCAGAGATACAAATTCATCTCTAGAGTCAGAAAATAGAAGGAAGCTGCAATGAAAGTGGCCTGAATGAAATAAATGAGAAACCATTTGGGAAGCCTCTTAACTCTCAGCTTTGCTCAGGACAAACCACTGCCATAATTGATCACTTTGGAGCTAAAAGAGCCTTGATTTCAGAGGGAAAAGAGGGAGGCAAGGAGATGTAAACTAACATGAATTACTTCAGGAGATTTCCACCTGTTTCTTTTAGTCTATGAAGGCAATATAGATTTTTTAAAAAACTTGCTGTCACTGAAGGATTCCGACTCACAGGTACCCTATTGGACAGAGCAGAACTGCTCCACAGGGTTTCCAAGGCTATAAACCTTTACAGAAGCAGACTGCCTCATCTTTCTCCTGCAAAGTGGCTGGGAGGTTAGAACCACTGACCTTTTGTTAGTACCTGAATGCTTTAAGCACTGTGCCTCCAGAGCTCCTTTGAAGGCAACAATATGGTCATCCAAAATTCATAGCCAAAGAAATTACAATGCTAAGTTGCAGAGACAGCATTGGAACCTGTATCTGTCTCTTAAGCTTGTATTTGTTTCACTGTACCTTATTGCTTCACTGGGAAACTACATACTGAGCATTTCTTGAAGTTATAGTAATATTGAGGCAGGTATTTTCCTAGCTTCATCCCACCCTAGAGTAGTTCTCACCTACAGTATATGTAAATATGTGTGTCCCAAAGTACTCTTTGTTAGATAAGCATTTAAACTTTACTATGTACTTGGATCCACTCAATGCCCATGGGAGCAGCAGTCAAGAAATCAAATAACATATTACATGGGGAAAATCTGCTGCAAAAGGCCTCTTCAAAGTGTTAAAAAGCAAAGATGTTACCTTGAACCAAGTCTTGGTTACCTCATAAACATGCAAAAGCTGGACAATTAATAAGGAAGGCCTAAGAAGAAATGTTGCCTTTGAATTATAGTATTGATGAAAACTAACTCAAAAACCAAACTCACTGCCATCAAGTCAGATCGGACTCACAGCAACCCCTTCTTGGGTTTCCTAGGCAGTATCACTACAGAAGTAGATTACTCAATCTTCCTTCCTAGGAGTGGCTGGTGGGTTTGAAATGCCAGCCTTCTGGTTAGCAGTCAAATATTTTAGGCACTACGCCACCAGGGCTCTTCAGTATTGGTGAAGAATATTGAATTTACCATGGACTGCTGGAAGAATGAACAAATCTGTCTTGGAAGAAGTACAGCCAGGATGCTGCTTAGAAGAAAGGATGGTGAGATTTCATCTCATGTACTTTGGAAAGATTATCAGGAGGGGCCCTGGGGAAGACATTATGTTTGGTAAATTAGAGGGAGGGTGAAAAAGAGGAAGACCTTCAATGAGGTGGATTGACACAGTGCCTGCAACAATGGGTTCAGACACAGCAATGGTTGTGAGGGTGGTGCAGGACCAGGCAGTGTTTCCTTCTATTGTAAATAGGATCACTATGAGTGGGAACTAGAAGGCATGCAACAACAACTTAACAATGTATCTTGGTGGTGCAGTGGTTATGTGCTTTGTTGCTAATCGAAAGGTCAGTGGTTTGAACCCAACAACTACTCAACAGGAGAAAGATGTGGCAGTCTTTCTGTAAAGATTTATAGCCTTGGAAAACCTATGGGCAATTCTACTCTGTCCTACACGGTCCTTATGAGTTGGAATTAACTCAAAGGCAATGAGTATATCTTGCCTCATCATTACCCTATAGGTTTAATATCCTGGGAATCCCTGGGTGGTAAAATGGTTAACATGTTTGCTTGTTGACTGACAGGATGGTAGTTTAAATTCATCCAGAGACACCTCAGAAGAAATTCCTAGTGATCTACTTCCAAAAAGTCAGCCACTGAAAATCTTGTAGATCACAGTTCTATCCTGACATACATGGGACTGTCATGAGTTAGAGTTGACTCCAGCAACTGCTTCAGTGGTTATATGTTGCCTAATTTTGTTAATACTTGTAAACATGAACTTTCAACCTTTCCCTTCTATCTCTAGGCCTAACGATTTATTCTTCTACAGAATTTTACATGTTCTAGAGGTATTCTTGTAGAGTATTTTAAATTTAGTTGTTGTGTTAGGTATTTTGTTTGTTAGTTTCACCAGAAATTATCATTTAATCAAAACTTTGCTCCACCACATTTTGCAGAAACTGTCAGCTTGTCTAGCAGCCCCCAACTCTCCCTCGGAATGGAGTTTTTACTCTTAGGAGATGGCTCATCTTCGTTTTGGTCCACTCTGATTCACAATGTAACAGCTCAAATAACAGAGTGTGGCTGTTCACTGGATCCTGTACCAACCCCTATCCATATCATGCGGTTTCTCTCTAATGATGCCCTGTCAATTAAAATGGGATTTTGCATGAGTGCATCATCTAACTGAATTACCCTGTTGCAAACAGCTTATTTTCTCCAGATACATATTCCAAAAAAAAAAAAAAGACACAAGAAATGACATATTAGAAGCTCTGCTACCTTGACTTCATTTTTGGCTTTGCTGAGGTTTGGTATGATTGCAGATGTAGAAAATTAAAGTGCTCAGCCTTCAGTTTTTGACAATTACCATCTTGCACATGAGAAAGAGGCTTACCAAGAAACCAGCAGTGGTGAACCATTCTCTTCTCTGCACATCACGAGAATGAATCAAGGGCCTAGGAATTCCTCTTTGGTGCTGATCAAACCTGGGCAACTAAATCTGCTCACAACATACTTAGATTTTGGACTCTGCAACAACACCTGAGTCCAGAGGAGTGAATGAATTAGTATTAAAAATATGGTGTGATCTTTCAGCCTACTTTGCGATGACTGATATTGAAGGAACTAACAAGCAATCCGAAAGCTTTGTTTCAGAAGAAACTCCAGCAAATGCTTTTCTACTTTAGGAACTCAGCATTCAGCATGTGGGTTTAACAGATCCTTAACTCTCTGCTCTTCAGATCTGCCTTTTTTTGTGTACTGATATTGTTTCTCTGAGAAAATCATTCCTTATCAAATTTTGCTTTCTAAAGAGAATTTCCCTTTCCTTCACTATTGCAAGCTCACAGATGGGCAGATTCCAAGTCAAGGGAACAATCTGTACTGCTTACTTTCTCCCTGGGCATTAGAATGGAGGTTGCTGTGGTTTGTATCTACAGCTTTTCCATAGGTGTAACATGCACACACTATTGAAAATGGTAAAAACTGTATGTTGTGAGCAGGATTTCTTTTTTTTTTTTATTGTGATTTGGATGAAGATTTACAGAGCAGATTCACTTTCCATACAGCAGTTCACATACACTTTGTCTCATGACATTGACCACAGTTTACCACAATGCAACAGCTCCCCTCCCACTTC
>NW_006921718.1:8618605-8681804 GCF_000298275.1 Orycteropus afer afer
GTACCAGTTGCTAGGACTAATTGTTTCCATGAATTTTGGTTTTCTTCATTCTTCTTTGCTCTGGATGAGGAGAGACCCATTGCTCAGCAGGATTTCTTAAAAAAAAAAAAAAAAAATTCTTATAATATGCACAGGACATTATCCCCTGAATTCAAACAGTCAATTTGTTGCCTTTCAAAAACATTTTACAATCTGTCCTCTGGTCTCCAGCCCTCCCATTTCTCCCTCCATCCTAGAACACTGAATTCAGTGTTCAATTGCTGTAGCTCAATTTACCTCAGCCTCCTATAAATAGTAGTCCATCTTCCCCTCTTCCACAAATCTGATCATGTCATTCCCCTGCCTGAAATATTCATGAGGACCCCCTTTGCCTACAGGATAGATTATGAACTCCATAGATATAAAAGTCACTCATCATCTGGTCAAAATCTGCCTCTCTCTGATTATTTTATTTGAATTTTTATGCCATTGTATTTCGATGGTTCTGAGAAATGGATCTAATCTAATAAGATAAAAATAAAAGTAGAAAGGAATAAAATCAAGAGGTTTGTGATATTTTATTTCCCTTTTTGCTTTGCCAAGTAGAAGAAATTGCCCTATCAAAGTGGTTTGAAAGTCGTTGTTATAATGATGGAAGCAGCTAAAGGGTGTTTTACATGAGTGCTCAGTAATTAAACGGATATAAGAATTTTCTTGCTCACTTACCCTTCTCAAATCCTGTGTTCTGTCTTGGAATCCTGTGGATGAGGAAGCATAGTTTACATGCGATTGTTTAAATTTTATTAGGAGAGGGCCAGCATTGTTATATAGGCACTGCTTTTCTAGCAAATGAAGAAGCATATTTTTAAACTTGTGAAGTTGTGAAAGAACTTAGGCAGTCTGTTATCTGTTCTCATTGGAGCCTGATCAGAACCAGAAATTACATTAGAGTAGTTGGGTCTGACACAGATACAGGGTAAGCGAGATATAGTATGTGATGGGTGGACATAATCTGAATGGAACAGTGAGTTTTAAGTGGTGGGGACAGCATAAGCAAATGCATGGTTTGGTTGGAAATTGAAAAACACAGTGTATGGTGAATAAAAATGAGTAGAGAGAAAATTATATATTTGAAAATAGTAAGCAATATGGCCAGAAATGCTTTTAAGGGCAGAGCATAGATCTGAAACACCAGGCTAAGGGATAACATGACCATGATCCCATAGGTAATGGGGCATTATTGAAAGAGTTTCTATAACTGTGCTTTGAGCCCCTCTTTGAACATAAAGGTGTCAGTAGAACGTTGTATATTTAAATCTAATTCTTTCCATATCAAATTTTAAAATTTCAAAGTCTCCTTTTTCATTTGTAGGTCCCTCTACTCTGGAGAGAAAGAGAAGTTGGAGGATTAGATTCCTGAGTGAACAAGCTTGGCAGCCAAGCACTGCCAAATGAAATTCCCCATGAGATGACATACCTGTATGACTTGGCATGTGATCTCTTCTTTTTCCATTCATAAAATAAGTAAGTGAGAGTGAACTGCATGGGATGTGTTAGCAGGTCACAATGTTACAACTGAGATAGCTTTTTGTAGTCTAAGAAGCTAGCGTCAGAGGCTTCCAAGGTAAGCAGAAAGCTGTGTCCCTGAAGCAAAGATATTCTGGAGAAGGAGGCCATCTGTAATTTGGGGGGTGATGAATTATCCATGTTTATTTAGTACCTGTATAAATTTTATAACATACGCTACATTTTTTTTCAAATAATGTCAGTAATAATTATTTGTGTTGAAAATTTGGAAAATTACAGAATGAGTATGAAAAAGAAAATAAAAATCACTTGCAATTCAACCATGCAGAGATAACCTTATTAACAGTAGCTGATATACAACCATTCCTCACTTATGATTTTGGTTAGTTCCAAAGACTCAACTGTTATGTGAAAATTGGTGTTATGCAAAAAAGGGAGGATGACCACATCAGAGCACAAAATGGAGGATGACTACATCATTGCATGACTCAAACTATTGAGAATCATGACCCAGCCAAGTTGTCACATAACCCTAACCATTGCAGCCAGTGTAACTCTCACTTCATATCTCAGTATTTGTTGCTGCCAGATGTATATCATTAAAAAGCAAAATAGTCAGATAGTAGATGACTTACTATTCTAATGCAAAATGTCAGATTATGATAGAGTTGATAAGTGAGGAGTAGGTGTATAGTCATAAATACCCATCAACTTGCCATCAAGTTGATTTCAACCCATAGTGACCCTATAGAACAGAGTAGAACTGCCCCATAGGGTTTTCAAGGCTATAATCTCTATGGAAGCATGCTGCTACATTTTTCTCCTGTGGAGTGGCTGGTGGGTTCAAACCACTGATCTTTTTGTTAGCAGACAATTGCTTAACCACTGTGCCATCGTGGCTCCTTGGCTAATATATAGGTGGTATTTTTTCCCTATGCAAAGAATGCCGTTGTCATCATCTGGTATATGGACAGTTTTGTAACCTGCCTTTTTTAGAAAGATAGGTGAAAATATTTTCCTAGGTCAATAAGTGTTTTTCTCTCAGCAGTAACTGAAGGATGATCTGAGGGCAGTTTACTTCTGTATCGGCAACTGAGGGCAAAATAGCAACCATCATTAGGATACTTAATGAAAAGTTAACCTTATTTTAAAATCACAGGCTGGAGCATGCTAGTTATACTGCTATGAAAATGCTCTGAAAACATACATTCTTTTGTATATTTATTTGCTTCCTTAGGATGAATTCTTAGAAGTAGAATTTCTAGTTGAAAATGTGGTAAACAATTTGAAAGATACTAATGAATATTTCCAATTTTTCCTTAGGAAGTTTCTATAATTTATATTACCCTGTTTCCCACGTGCAGGTCTGTCTTGAAATTTGTGAGAAAATGACTTAATGGATTGTTTGATTAGCAAGTTCAGTTCTATGGATGTGCAATGGCTGTGCATATTGTCACTTCCCTTGATATTTAAAAATATTTAAGTAGACACTTAATAGATGATAAATAGCATACATCATGTCCTTTGATTAAACATGAAACATTTATTCTAACTCCTGCAGGTATTGGAAAACTCAGCAAAGCATATGAAAATACTTAATCAGGCTAGTTACACATTTATAATGTAAAAGGTATTTTCATGTGTTTATTAAAGTGGAATCAGATTGCAGAATTCTCAATAATTTAAACTAAATGTTCCCATGGAAAGCACCATATGCTACCATCTGAATTTGGTATGTGTTATTAATTCAGCAGGGAAAGAAGACTTAAGGGCTATAGGCAAAGCAGAGTTAAGTTTAACCGAAGCATTTATAATGTTGAGTCACTTCAGGGAATATGTCTTCATGGGTGCAAAATAAATATAGCAGAATTAAGATTTTAAATCCATAAAGGGCCTAAAGTCAGAACCCATTTTCCAAATTGGAAAAGGAGTATAAAGAGGACTCACTCTCTTTATAGAAAATAGATTCTATGGAAATGTGACTAACTCTTAGCAGTTTTTTTTTTTTTTCTTTTTGATGTAGTATTAGCTACAGACTGATCCATTTGTCAAGCATACCTCATGACTAACTTGCTCAATTTGTTCTGTCAAACAATGGGTTGCTACCACTCAAGTATCGTGATGACACAGGAAATGCCTAGAATACCTGAGGGAGCAATGGAATATTCTTCCTTCCATCACCAACATTTGGCAACAGAATTTCTGGGAGTAGGAGGTAAAGAGCAGGGATACTCTTTTGCTTAAATGCTGGATTTTAAGCACCCAGCATGTGTCTAACTACCAGGTTAGTTGATTGACTGAATTTTAGTAAATATTCTTCACTATATTTTAAAGTTCTCAGAATGAGGACTCAAAGATAACACAATCATGACGATGGAGCAGGATCAGGCAACGTTTTGTTCTATTGTGCATAAAGTCACCATGAGTCAGAGACAACTCTATGGCAATGAATAATAACAGCAACAATGAGAATATGCACCCCATTTGAAAACAGGATTCACATGTTTTGAGCTGTGCCTGTGTCTTGGGAGCAGTCAGTAATTGTCAACTGTTTTTATTTAATGATAGTAACACTCCTTGGTGTTGTTTTAGCTGTTATTATTATCATTATTCTTATTATAATGAATGTAGAGTCAACTTTCTCTTTCACATTTCAGAGAACTGCCGACTTCATCCAAGCTGCTAGAAGGTCAGGGAACTTCTTCAGAGCAGGTCAGAAGAAGACTACCTGTTCAGCATTGTTCTAGGAAATTGCATTATGTCCAGATCCACAACAACAGACCTCATCTGCTCTCTCATTTCTCAAAATTAAACAACCAATCTGCCTCTGATACTGATTCCTGCACTGACTATTGCAGACATTGATGATGTTTCTCCAGGATGGTGTGACCAAGAAGATTTCATGTTCTCTTTCCTAATCAGTGTCAGATTACTCAATAAATAAGGTAAATATGGGCTTACTTGTGCTTCTTTACTAGTCTGAAGTGAATGATTTAATGTTTTTTCAACACTTCAAAAGTTCTGCTTCTAGGTATGGCTGGCATCTATTTATCTTCCAACCCCACAGCACCTTCCTATAGAATCAAAGCCTCTTTTCAAATTTACAATCCCTGATAGGGGTAGTTGTTGATAGGTGCTGTTGAGTTGTCTCCGACTTATAGTATAGTGACCCTCTGCACAATAGAACGAAACAGTGCCCAGTCCTGTGCCAGCCTCACAATCCTTTCTATACCTGAGCCCATCGTTGCAACCATTGTGTCAGTCCATCTCATTGAGGGCCTTCCCCTTTTTTGTTGACCCTCTACTTTACCAAGCAGGATATCCTTCTCCAGGAAATGGTCCCTCTGACAACATGACCAAAGTAGGTCAGATGAACGCTGGCCATGATTACTGGCAACACACATTCTGGCTGCACTTCTTCCAGGATGGATTTGCTAGTCTTTTTAGCTGACCAGGGTACTCTTAGCATTCTTCTCCAACACCACAACTCAAAAGCATCAACTCTTCTTTGGTCTTTCTTATTCATTGTCCAGCTCTCACATGCATAACAGATGATTGAAAATACCATGGCTTGGGTTAGGCACACATTAGTCTTCAAAGAGTCATCTTTGCTCTTCATCACTTGAAAGAGGTCTTTTGCAGCAGATTTTCCCAATGCAATATGTGGTCTGATGTCTTGATTGCTGCTTCCATTGGTGTTGATTGTAGAACCAAGTAATATGAAATCCTTGACTACTTCAATCTTTTCTCCATCCGCTGTGAAGCTGTTTATTGGACCAGTTGTGAGGATTTTTGTTTTCTTTATATTGAGATGTAATCCATACTGCAAACTGTAGTCTTTAATCTTCATCAGAAAGTGCTTCAAATCATCCTCATTTTCAGCAAGCAAAGTTGTCTCATCTGAGTATTGCAGGATGTTAATGAGTCTTCCTCCAACCCTGATGCCATGTTCTTCTTCATATAATATAGGTTCTTGGATTATTTGCTCAGCATACAAGTTGAATAAGTATGGTAAGAGATACAACCTTGGCACACTCCCTTCCTGATTTTGAACCATGCAGTATCCCCTTGTTCTATTTGAATAACAGCCTCCTGATCTATGTATAGGTCCCTCATGAGTACAATCAAGTGTTCTGGAATTCCCATTCTTCTCAGTGTTATCCATAATTGGTTATGATCCACACAATCAAATGCTTCTTCATAGTCAATAAAACATAAGTAAACATCTTTCCAGTATTCTTTGCTTTCAGCTAAGATCCATTTGACATCAGCAATGATATCTCTCATTCCACATCTTCTTCTGAATCCAGCTTGCACTTCTGGAAGTTCTCTGTCAGTATATTGCTGCAATTGTTTTTGAATTATCTTTGGTAAGGTTTTACTTGCATGTGATATTGATGATATTGTTCAATAATCTCCACATTCTGTGGGATCACCTTTCCTTGGAATGGGTACAAATATGGATCTCTTCCAGTCAGTTGGCCTGGTAGCTGTCTTCCAAATCTCTTGGTATAATTGAGTAAGTGTCTCCAGCATGACATCTGTTTGTTGAAACATCTCAGTGGGTATTTCATCAATTCCTGGAGCCTTCTTCTTTGCCAATTCCTTCAGTGCCACTTCAACTTCTTCCTTCAATACCATTGATTCTTGATCATATGCCACCTCCTGAAATGGATGAGCATTAACCAATTCTTTTTGATACAGTGACTCTGTGTATTCCTTCCATCTTCTTTTGATGCTCCCTGCATTATTCAATATTTTGCCAATACATTCTTTCAGTATTGCAACTCAAGGCTTAAATATGTTCCTCAGTTCTTTCAGTTTGAGAAATGCCAAGCGTGTTCTTCCCTTTTGGTTTTCTAACTCCCGGTCTTTGCACATTTCATTATAGTAACTGGCTTTATCTGCTCAAGCTGCTCTTTGAAATTTTCTATTCAGCTCTTTTATCTTGTAATTTCTTCCATTTGCTTTAGCTATTCTCTGCTCAAGGGTAAGTTTTAGAGTCTCTTCTGACATCCATTTTGATCTTTTCTTCCTTTCTTGTCTTTTTAACGACTTCTTGCTTTCTTCATGGATGATGTTCTTGATGTCATCCCACAGTCCCTCTGGTTCTCAGTCATTGGTGTTCAATGTGTCAAAGCTATTCTTAAAATGGTCTCTAAATTCAAGAGGGATATAATCAAGGTCATATTTTGGCTCTCATGGACTTGTTTTAATTGTCTTCAACTTCAACTTGACTGTGCATGTGAGCAGTTGATGATCTGTTCCACAATCAGCTCCTTGCCTTGTTTTAGCTGAAAGTATTGAACTTCTCCATTGTCTCTTGTCACAGACGTGGTCAATATAGTTTCTGTGTATTCCATCTGGTCAAGTCCATGTATATAGTTGTCACTTACATTGTTGAAAAAAGGTATTTGCAATGAATAAATCGTTGGTCTTGTAAAATTCTTTCATGCGATCTTCAGCATTATTTTTATCTCCAAGGCCAGATTTTCCAACTACTGGTGACTCTTCTTTGTTTCCCAGTACACAAGGTAAGCACAGGCTCACTTGTGCTTATTTACTAATCTGTAGTCTACAATTTCATATGTTTTCTCCAGTCAAATGCATGTGAAATTGTTCATTGTAGATTAGTAAGTAAACACAAGTAAACCAGTACTTACCTTGCTTATCATAATCCTCACCTGCTCCTAGATCATTTTTCCGGAACTGAGGTGAAGCATAGTAGTCCAGTGATGTAGTCTTTCCCTGACCCTACTTTAACCTTCTGACAAGATAAAGCTGGGCTTCCAAAGGTAGGCCATATAAACATAGCTATAGTGTGTTGTCTCTGAAAGCTGGTCAAATGTTTTCACTCTCTTCCTTTTAAATTTTGTTAAATATGGATTTCTTCACTGCTGCTTCCATTGACTCTTTAATGCCACATCTATTGGAGATGTTTTCCTCTTTAAAGGGTAAACCAGTCTTTGGTACAAGGTGACATTTAAATAGAATGATAAAAGGACATCTATGGAATTGTCTCTGCAGCAACTCCCTCTTCTTGCCCACTCTCTTGTCCCTCAGATTTCTAGGTGGTTATCTCAGGGGCTATCATTTTCCTCTCTCTTGCTCTCTTTTCTTCAACTTGACTGTTGTCCTGGCCATGTTGATTGATCAAGAGTAGGCTCCTGATCCAAGCTGGGCCAACTGTAGACCCTCTCTAGGATTTTAAATTGAAGTGAAATGTTAGTTCTTCTCTAGTGGCAGAGACATAAGGGAATAAATAAAACTCAGAAGCTATCTTGTTATTGTTAGGTACCATTGAGCCAGCTCTGAATTATAGAAACACAATGTACAACAGAACAAAACACTGCCTGGTACTGCACCAGTCTCACAATCTTTATTATGACTGAGCCCACCATGGCAGCCACTGTGTCAGTACATCTCATTGAGGGCTTTCCCCTTTTTCAGTGATCCACCATTTTACCAAGCATGTTATCTTCTCCAGGGAATTGTCCTTTCTCACAACATAAGCAACATAGGTGAGACAAAGTCTGGCCATTCTTACTTCCAAGGAGGATTCTTGTTGCACTTTTTCCTGGACAGATTTGTTCATTCTTCTGGCAGTCCACAGCACTTTCAATATTCTTTGCCAACACCACAACTCAAAACATCAGTTCTTTTTTGGTCTTCCTTATTCATCGTCCAGCTTTAACATGCGTATGAGGCAATTGAAAACACTATGGCTTGGGTTAGGTGCACCTTAATCTTCAAAGAGATAACTTTGCTCTTTAGCACTTTAAAGAGGTCTTTTGTAGCAGATTTATCCAGTGAAATATGACATCTGATTTCTTGACTGCTACTTCAATTGACGTTGATTGTGGATCTGAGTAATAAGAAATATTTGACAATGTCAATCTTTTCTCCGTTTATCATGATACTGCTTTTGGTCCAGTTGTGAGGATTTTCATTTTCTTTATGTTGAGGTATATAATTCATACTGAAGACTGTAGTCTTTAATCTTCATCAGTAAATGCTTCAAGTCATCCTCATTTTCAGCAAGCAAAGTGTGTCATCTGCATATCGCAGGTTGTTAATGAGTCTTTCTCCAATCCTGATGCTGCATTCTTCTTCATATAGTCCAGCTTCTCAGATTATTTGCTCAGCATAAAAGTTGAATAACTATATTGAAGGGATACAACTCTGATGCACTCCCTTCCTGATTTTAAACCATGCAGTATCCCCTTGTTCTGTTCAAACAACAGCCTCCTGATCTATGTATGGGTTCATCATGAGCAGAATTAAGTGTTCTGGAATTCTCATTCTTCTCAATGTTATCCATAATTTATTATGATCCACATAGTCAAATGCTTTTGCACAGTCAACGAAACACAAGTAAACATCTTTCAGGTATTCTTTGCTTTCAGCCAAGATCCATCTGACATCAGCAATGATATCCATCATCATGGGATAGCATCCTCTTCTGAATTCAGCTTGAATTTCTGGACATTCCCTGTCAATATACCACTACAACTGTTTTTGAATTATCTTCAGCAAAATTTTACTTGTGTGTGATATTAATCATATTATTCAATAATTTCCACATTCTATTGGATCACCATTTTTTGGAATGGGTACTAATATGGATCTCTTCCAGTCAGTTGGCCAGGTAGCTGTCTTCCAAATTTCTTGGCATAGATGAGTAAGTGCCTCCTGAATGGCATTCATTTGCTGAAACATCACAATGGGAATTCCATCACTTCCTGGAACCTTGTTTTTCATCTATTCCTTCAGTGCAGCTTTGACTTTTTTCTTCAGTACCATTGGTTCTTGATCATATACCACCCCTGAAATAGATGAACTTCAACAAGTTCTTTTTGGTACAAAAGAAAAAAAAGTTTTTTTTGGTGTATTCCTTCCATTTTGTTTTGATGTCTTCTGATGTTTCATTCAATATTTTGCCCATAGACTCTTTCATTATTCCAGTTTGAGGCTTGAATTTTTTCTTCATTTCTTCCAGCTTGAGAAATGCCAAGTGTGTTCTTCTCTTTTGGTTTTCTAACTCCAGGTCTTTGCACATCTCCTTATAATAATTGACTTTGTCTTCCCAAGCTGCACTTAGAAATCTTCTGTTCAGCTCTTTATCTTGCAATTTCTTCCATTTGCTTTAGCTGTTTTCCACTCAAGAGCAAGTTTTAAAATCTTTTCTGACATCTATTTTGGTCTTTACTTTCTTTCTTGTCTTTTTAATGACCTTTTGCTTTTGTCATGGATGATGTTCTTGATTTCATCCCACAGTTCCTCTGGTTTTCAGTCATTGCTGTTCAATGTGTCAAATCTGTTCTTTAGATGGTCTCTAAATTCAGGTGAGATGTAATCACTGACACATTTTGGCTCTCATGGACTTGTTTTACTTGTCTTTAGCTTCAACTTGTACTTGCATATGAGCAGTTGTTGGTCTGTTCCACAATCAGCTCCTGGGCTTGTTTTGGCTGAAGATGTTGAGCTTCTCTATTGCCTCTTTCCACAGATGTAGTTGCTCTGATTCCTGTGTATTCATTCCATCTGGTGAAGTTCATGTGTATAGCTACCATCTATGTTTTTGGAAAAAGGTATTTACAATGAATAAGTTGTTGATTTTGAAAAACTCTATCATGTGATCTCTGGCATCATTTCTATCACCAAGGCCTTATTTTTGAGCTACTAGTGCTTCTTCTTTGTTTCCAATTTTTGCATTCCAATCACCAATGATAATAACACAACTTGATTGCATGTTTGGTCAACTTCAGACTTTAGGAGTTGGTAAAAATCTTCAATTTCCTAGTCTTTGGCTTTGGTGGGTGGTGCATAAATTTGAATAATAGTACTATTAACTAGTCTTCCTTGTAGGCATATGGATATTATCCTATCACTGACAGCATTGTATTGCAGGATAGGTCTTGAAACATTTTTTTTGTGGTGATGAATGCCACATCATTCCTCTTCAATTTATCATTTTTGGCATAGTAGATCATATAGTTGTCTGATTCAAAATGGTCAAAACCAGTCCATGTCAGCTCATTTATGCCTAAGATATCAATTTTTATGTGTTCCATTTCATTTTTGACAACTTCCAACTTTCCTAGATTCATATTTCATACATTCCATGTTCTGATTATTAATGGGTGTTTGCAACTGTTTCTTCCCATTTTAAGTCGTGCCACATCAGCAAATGGAGGTCCCGAAAGCTTTACTCCACATCCACATCATTAAGATTGACTCTACTTGAGGAGACAGCTCTTCTCTAGTCATATTTTGAGTGCCTTCTGACCTGAGGGACTCATCTTCTGACATTATATCAGACCGTGTTTTAGGGCTATTCATAATGTTTTCCTGTACTATATCAGACAGTGTGTCATTGTTATTCATAAGGTATTCACTTCCCAATTCTTTGAGACGTGGACAGCCCCTTCCTTCTTCTGAGTCTTTCTTAGTCTGGAAGCTCTGCTGAAACCTGTCCACCACGGGTTACCCTGCTGTTATTTGAAATACCTGTGGCATAGCCTCCCACCTCACAACAATGTGCAAGCCACCACAGCACAACAAACTGACAGATGAGTGGTGTAATGAAAGAGGTATAGTACACAAAATTTTCTTTGGTGAAAGTTGGTCTGTAGTGGGAGAGAAGTAAGCCACAAAGAGAAAGACACAAAGATAAGAGAGAGAGAGAGATAAAGAAGTTAGAGATAGAGAAAAAAATTCAAGACTCTGGCTTTGTTTTTTCTGATCCTCAAATGTATCCTTTCATTTCCTATTTTTGATGATTCAACTGTACCTTGGATTCCCAGAGCCAACCAACTTCCTTTTAATGCTTAAGTTGGTTTGCATTTGCCTTGGGTTTCTAACATTGCAACAAAATGAATCCTGACTCCTTACTGTCAATGTCCTTCAATTTCTCCTTGTCATTCATATTTAAGCTCTTGGGAGACTCAGAATTGTCGGTCATACAAACTGTACTTACTCTGCCAAATGTTAGACCCGACAGCCTCAGTCCCAGCATCATTTCATTACAGTATGAGATGTATTTGATGGATCACTTCAGCCTTTGGTGTTGGCAGAGTTAAGTGTCCTAATTCAAACAGCATTACTTATACAAAAGAGAAGCCACTACACTTCTAATCTAGTCTATAGTTTGAAAGCTCAAAAGCTGCATGTGCAAGCAAGTGATCGTATGTGAGATGTGCCCTTTTCATTTCTGCCAGTTCCCCCACTTACTTATTACTCTTTTCCATTTGCCATGTGGCAATAGCACTGAGCCGTTTTTCTCTTTTTAAAGCAATTATTGCTTCCATGTTTTAGGATACAAATTGTATTTCAAATTAAATTTAAAGCCCATAGGCAAGATATTGAATGTTGGGAGTATTTTAAAATAAATCTGCTGGCGATGTGAATACATTGGGTTTGGAATCCTTTAATGTATCAGAGTTAACTATATATTTTTTTCATAGCTCTTAGTCATAGGCACCTCATCTCTGTTTTGTTAATACAATCAGACTACATTACTGCATATTGATAAATTCATTTACAGATTTATTTTGTATAGGTGTACCTGTTACCCAATTAACTGAATAGGCTCCCCCATTATCTATACGTTATCTAGACTCCATTATTTAGACCCTTATTTTGAATAAATCAGGCACCACATCAAAATTGTTAAATTGATTGAAATGCAGGGCTGGGTTTAAGGTGAAGCAAGTGAGGCAATTTGGATGCAAAATTTAAGGAGACATTCAGTCTCAGGGCATCATCTTCCTCCTGGCCCTGTTGAACTGTTATAAGCTCATTTAGGAGATGTTCACAGGTGTCAAATAGAAAATTAGACAGCATAGCATAGTCTATGTGCTCAATGGGAAACAAGAAAAAGCTAGAAAAAATGTAAGAAATACTCTTTCAGCAGAGCTGTCAAGTTCACCTTCTCTCCTTCAGGAAGGGCATCATCATGGCTTTCAGCTTGGTCTGTTCCAGGAAGCATCATACGATATTATGAACAGTACTAACCTAGCACTTTAGCACATGTCTTTGAGCAAGTTAGTTTTGAATCTGAAAAATTAAAGTATCCAGGTGATTGTCAATGACAGCCTTAGAAATCCTATGGGACACTTCTACTCTGCCCTATAGGGTCACTATGAGATGGAACTGACTTGATGGCAGTGGGTTTGGTTTTAGCTTTAATTTTCCTCAAAGATTATAAGAATTTGAGGTTGCATGCCCCTTATCTCTCTTGGGACAGTGTTAGGAAGGTAGTTTGCTGTTGTTCTGTACTATTGAGTGGATTTTGTTTCACAAACCTGTTAGGCAGAGTAGAATTGCCTCATAGGGTTTCCAAGGCCATAATTGTTACAGGAGCAGATTGCCAAGTATTTTCTCCCATGGGGAGGCCGGAGGGTTTGTACCACCAACTTTTCAGTTAGCAGCTGAATATTTAACCATTGTGCCACCAGGGCTCCTTGACAGGAATGTAGCAGGTCATAAGTAATTGTGCATTTGAATTGAATTTTGTCACATGTAAGGTATATATTTCTTACATAGATGTATTATCCTCATGTAGTATAATATTGACGTTATTTCTGTTAATAAAGATTGTAATATCATTGTTTTAACATTTATTTTTCTTTGAATGAATTTATATTTGGATCATTTTCTCTTTCCTTTTTTCTATATTAAAACAACTATTTATGAAAAGAACTCTTCCTGCATTTAAATTCTGTATGGGTGAAGTCCAGAGATTTTATTCTCCATCCTGAGACAATCTGAGGTGTCTTTACCAGTCCATTCTGACTAAATTTGCTGACATGGGATTCCCTCCCTCTGCCCTCCCCAACAGCAAATCTGAATCAAATGAGCCAGACTTCAGCCATCACCAGTGTTATGGATTGAATTGTGCTCCCTCAAAATATTTGTCAACTTGGCTAGGCCATGATTCCAGTATTATGTAATCATCCTCCATTTTGGATGTGATGTAATTATCCTCCATCTTGGGATCTAATGTAATCATCTGATTTATTATAAATCCTTATCTCTATGTTAATGATGGAGGATACACTCTATAGGGTTAGGTTGTATCTTTGGTCAATTTCTTTTGAGATATAAAAGAGATTAAAGAAGCAAGCAGAATTTGAGGGACTTCTGTACCATCAAAAAAGAAGAGCTGGGAGTGGAGTATATACTTTCAGCCCATGATCCAACTGAGATCCTCCACTGAGATCCTGCACTGAGAACTGCCTAGACCCAGGGGAAGATTGATGTCAAGGCACATGAGGATCTCCTAGGAATGCCAGACCCAAAGATGTTGGAAGGAGACAAAGACTTTTTCCCAGAGCTGACAGAGAGTGTGAGCCTTCTTTTAGAGTGAGCACTCTGAATTTGGACTTACACCCTCTTAAACTGTGACAGCATAAATTCCTGTTTGTTAAAACCATCCACTTCTGGTATTTCTATTATAGCAGCACTAGATAACTAAGATAACCACCAACTGGCAGTTCAGTTATCAGTAGGGTAATTCTCAATAACTTTCTAAGCCACACCCTTCCCTTGCCAAAGCAAATAAAAACAAAACAGCATGAATATAAACCTCTCCTAACTTTAGGCTTTGGTCATTTTTTAAGTACCACGTGGAGATAATATAACCACATGACCAAATGTTCCCTCCAGGAAAGGGCTTGCAGCAGAATTGAATTCTGTTTGTTTTAGCCATGCAGTGCATATGCCATCTGGCATATCCACATAAAAGTGAAACTGCTTTCATGGCTGAGTAGATGCCAAAATGGAATTGTATAATAGTAATACGGCCTTTTCTGGTTTATGAATATACCTTAGGTGCTGTTTCAAGCAAGAAACTATATATGATGCTAAAATAGTCATCTTTTCTGTCTTCAGAGGTGAAGGACATACTAAGAGGTGGTTCACTTCTAGGGACTTAGATCCTAGACATGATTATTAATGTGGAGAATGATACTTAAAAATTCTTTATCTGTGATTTTTGAAATGAAATGTAAGGTTTTAGTTTAACTATGAGTTTATGCCTCTTCAAAGCAGTCAGGCAGTGGAAATAAAAAACTCAGACTATGAATTGGAGTTTTTACCTTCATAATGAATCCCCCTGACCAAAAAATAAAAAAGAAGTTTCTAAATGTCTAGAAGTTTGGTATTTTTAGAATATTTCAAGTACACGGGTGATTGACAGACTTTTTACTTTTTCTTTATTTATGTCATTCCATTCTACTAAATCCCAAGCCATGTTCACTTTCCACCTTCCCTAAGTGTTCCATCACAAGTTACCAGTTGCCATTGAGTTCATTCCTACTCATGACAACCCATGCATGTCAGGGTGGAATTATGCTCCATAGGGTTTTCAATGTCTGATTTTGGGCAAGTAGAACACCAGGCCTTTCTCCCCAGACCCATTGGGTGGAGTCAAACCACTAATCTTTTGGTTAGCAGTCAAATGCATTAGGGCAGTACCCAGGGAATCCTACATGCTTTTTATAGCTTAGGGAAATGAACCTTCTCCATCCTAACCTCTAGGAGGCTGATATCCTCACTCTGTTGCCTTTGAGTTGATTCGGACTCATAGTGACCTAATATGGCTGCCATATAGTGTTTTCAAAGCTGTAATCTTTATGCAAACAGGCTGCTACCTCTTTCTTCCATGGTGTTTCTGGTGGGCTTGAACCACTGATCTTTCAGATAACATCCAGGTGCTTAACCATTGCACCACCAGGGCTCCTTAGGAAGATGATGTAGATGTTATCAATTGTTTCAATTCCAGTAGAACATATGGTTGAAGAGGGGTTAGAAGGTGAGGAGGGATACTCTTTCATGCTTAAAGTTATTTGTAGAATTTTTTTTTTTTTTTGCCACGTTGTACAACCTAACAGTATAGTCTCCTCTGTCTTTAATACTTTATTTTCTGTCAAACTTGAGACCCAAATTTTGTCATGCTTGATATTTCATTTTGCACTAACAACATGTTATCTTAAATAGCTTTATGTATCTCCTACATATATATTCAGCATAATTTTAGGCCTAGTAGAGTTCAGTAATAAACCTCTCCTTCTGTTATCAGGTTCAATATCTATAGCATCTAAGCGATTTTCAAATCTTTCAAGTTATTTATCCCAAGTCTAAGTGCAATCAGAAATAGGGCACACATATACCTTTCCGGTCAAACTTGCTTTCAGTGTATTCTCTTTCCCTGTGTATGCAGTTATGAAGTCATTAATATCTCAAACACCATACTTTCATAACACATGATGGAATTTTATATTACCCAACTATGAGATAAGCTTGAAAACTTTTGCTTGCAAACTACATTTCTTATTTGCTTCATAACTGAATGTGGGGAAGCTACTTGAGAGATTGACCCTCAACACTTATCCATCTCTTTCACTCCATCGCCTACAGGCAATTTCTGACATCCATTGCTGGAAAAGGTTCTACAATGCAGATTCTGTCCTGGCTTCATCCACATAAGGCTTGCAACTGCAGTCATTATTGAAAGTGTTTCTGAGCTAAATAGAAATGTATTGAGGCTGCCTTTCACTTGCAATCATAATTCACATTTTGTGAGGACTGTGCTGTGTAGATGGATTGTTGTTGTTAGGTGGTATGGAATTGATTTTGACTCACAGCGACCCCATGTGTCCAAGCAGAATGGCTCTAAAGGGTTTTGTTTGTTTGTTTGTTTGGCTGTAATCTTTATGGAAGCAGATCCCCACGCAGAGCCAATGGGTGAGTTCAAACCACCAAACTTTTAGTTAGCATCGAAGGATAAGGTATTAGAATTTAGTAAAGATTCTCCAGGAATTAATTTAATTCTCAGACAACTGGTCTTTTGAATATTTGCTCTTTCTTTGCAAACAATTTAAGCAAGAAGCAGATAGTATCATTCTGCTTGTAGCACATAAGGAAGAGAAAAATGATTTGTAAGTCGTTTTGCATGGGCTTTCATAACCTGAGGATGAAGGCTTATAGCAACATTAAGCATTTACTAATTTAGTTATGAACTTGTCATTTATTTGTAACTGCTGGTTATTACTCTGAGTTATGGCATCAGGATATAAAGATTACAGCTGATTGACAGAGTCTCATCATTATATTGTTTTCCTGGGATTCCATCTGTTTTAGAAAACTTATTCTATCCCTGTGAACAGAAATGACCCTGCTTAAAGGGTGCAGCACAGAGACCCCAGCAAGATAGATTCATAGGGTCACCATTTTTGCCCCTTTAGTAACTTGTCAGTGGGTTTGGAGATGATGCCCAGGTTTAAAGTTAATGGCATCATATCTATGGATTTGTTGATTGCCTTGTAGACGAAATGGTTCAGGTTTCAGGTGATTTTGTAGTGATGGAGTCACATCTGCCTGAGGGCCAGGAAAAAAAAAAAAAGTCAAAGTCGTTGTGGACAGAGGAGAGTGTGCATAATATGTGCAAGGTGGCACAGACAAACAGATTTAATGTTGAAACACTCGGCTTATTTGTTCTCCTATTACCTCCTCAAAGTATATGATATATTAAAGATAAGCTTGAACTAATCTGTTTGATCCAGGAACTTGGGACTTGCCAGCTTCTATAAGTGTATGAGTCATTTTCCTAAGATCAATTTCTCTTTCTCTGTTTGTGTATATAAGCTTTACTCGTTTTGCTTCTCTAGAGAACTCAGCCCAACACAGTCTGTTCTCTCTGGGAGCCCTCACTTCTCTCTGAATAGGAGGAGGCTGCAGGGAGAATTTCTGTCCTGAGAGGATACTCGATTAGCTCAACTCTAGGAGCTCTGGTAGCATAGTGCCTGAGACACTTGACTGCTAACCAGAAGGCTGGTGGTTCAAACCCACCAGCCACTCCTCGGAAGGAAGATGGGGCAATCTACTTCTGTAGTGATACTGCCTCGGAAACCCAAGGAGGGGTCGCTATGAGTAGGGTCTGACTTGACGGCACATAACAACAACAAGGATACTTTTGGGAGCTCTGGTGGCATAGTGCCTAAGGCATTTGACTGCTAACCAGAAGGCTGGCAGTTCAAACCCACCAGCCACTCCTCGGAAGGAAGATGGGGCAACCTACTTCCATAGTGACACTGCCTCAGAAACCCAAGGAGGGGTCACTATGAGTAGGGACGGACTGGACGGCACTGAGTTTTTTTTTTTTTTGGGGGGGGGGAGCTCTGGTAGCAAAGTGCCTAAGGCACTTGACTGATAAACAGAAGGCTGGCGGTTCAAACCCACCAGCCACTCCTCGGAAGGAAGGTTGGGCATTCCTACTTCTGTAGTAATACTGCCTCGGAAACCCAAGGAGGGGTCGCTATGAGTCGGGGCTGACTCGATGGCAAATAACAACAACAACATTTTCTTCTCTAGTGCTCTATTGGCAGTAATCAGGATCAGAAATCTCTAAATGCATATCTCTACTTAATCCTAAATTCTGTCAAGTGCTTTATATTTAGCTGCCAAAGTTAATCTCCTGTTTATTTGTTGGCTTTCAAATTCTGTTTTTTTAAAAAATTCTATAGTCTCTACTTAGTTCTTTCCCAAATATATCTTATTATTTTGATTAGCTTCTGACCCTTTGCCATACTTCAGACAGCTACTTTTATTTCTTTAACCATATTCAGTGTAATTATTTTAAACTGTACATTTGATAATTCTAATACTTGTGGTCTTTCTGGGTCTGATTCTGTGGCTTGTTATTTCATCTGATTCTTACGGTGTCATGCTTTTTTTCTAAGTTTGTATGAGATATGTTTTATGGAATCAGCAATGGGCTTAAGGCACTCTTATTTCAGAGTCTTCAGAGGTACATGGAGAATAACATGTAAGAATACGGATTATTTTTGGTTTGTTTCTTACCTTGTAATTACAGGAAACTCTTAGCATGGGGTAAGCATTCAATAAATGTTGACTGACTGATTAAATGAATGAATGAACAAATGAATAACTGACTTGGAAGAACTTTGCACAGATTGGAAGAACTGGGCTTTGTTGTCATGAAAATGATAAAATGAGCACCATAAAATAAGATTAAAAAAATGATATGGCAGTTAAAGCTTTGTGTTAGAACCAAGGATAATTAGCTTTACATATGTATGTCATCTACTGAGATGTTCAAAATAACAGATCACTGTGCTCTGGCCTGGGCTGCTCAAATCAGAATTGCTGAGGATGTAGCCCAGATTATGAACTTTCAGAGAGAATCAGAAGATTTCAATGTATTCCTCTGGTAAAAACCACTGTAACCAAACAAGTCTGATGGGACTGCATTTTCATTTTTTTGATTTGAGGATAAATCTTGAACTGGTTAGAGTTGTTATGTGCCATCGAGTTGAACCCGACTCATAGTGACCCCTCCTTGGGTTTCCAAGGCACTATCACTACAGAAGTAGATTGCCCAACCTTCCTTCTGAGGAGTGGCTAGAGGGTTTGAACCGCCAGCCTTCTGGTTAGCAGTCAAATGCCTTAGGCACTACGCTAACAGAGCTCTGCCCAAATTCTCATGCTGGGGCTTTCCCTTCTATATCACCACAATCACCCCTCTGGATAGAGAATAGCTCATGAGTGTCTTGGGTTACTAGAGAAGGCTGCTAAGCACACAGAATGGCTATGACAGTACTGATAGATTTTTTGAGACATGGATGAATCCCCTTGCTGGTGGACAATCGGTGGATGATGAACAGGGTGGTCCTCAATGGGTGGCAGTGAACATGGCAGCTAAGGTGACTGTTGGCATTAGCTAGGTTTCTATGAGCCTCTCTGGTGCTGGAATGCACTATCTTGCTGTCCAAAAATGTTTAGGTCTAAATAGTTAGGGATAAAATTTTTTATCAGTGCTTATTCAGATAAAAATAAAATTTTCTAAGTTATTTACAAACTTATATTCCAATGCTTATTACTACCTGTGGAGTATATTACTCTATTTGTTGGAGGACTCTCTTCAGGAGGATATAAGTTTCTTCTTAATTTGCAGAGGGTAAAATTCACACTTTTTAGTATATAGTTCAAGAGGACTTTACTAGTGTGTTGGGTAGTTTTCTGAAATGGAGAATGTCTGAGATAATATTTATTCTCCCCTCACCTATAAATGATGGCTTAGCTGGACATACCAGTCTATATTCAAAAGTATTTTACTTCCATACTTTGAAGATATATCCAAAGTATTCTTGTATTTATCTTGGTGCTGAGAAGATAGGAGTTCATACAATAGGTGATCCTTTCTAAAATAATTTACTTTTTCTCTGGAAGTCATTATGAATTCTTTATATTTTTGCCATTTGTAGGCTTCATCTAATGTGGTTTGAAGAACATTTTCATTTTATTTTTTCTCTTGTACCTCATATACTATTAGTTATTTGCTCTGAATGTTATATTTTTATCAAATCTGGGTATTCTTTGCCATTATTTCTTCAGGTATTTTTCTGAATTTTTCTTTTCCTCTCATAGTTTTTTATTATACACATATTGGCATTTCTAATTCTATTTTCCATGTATTTTATCTCCTTTGTCACTTTTACATGTTTATATGCCTTTGCGACATCTTCTGGAAGAGAATTCTACTCAGTCTTCCAGCTCACTAAATTTGAACCAAATTTACTTTGATAACCGATTCATTGAGTTCTTTATTCTTTCAATTATACTTTTTAGATCCAGTATTCCCAAATTGTCTTTTTTTCATAACTGCTTTCTTCTGCTTCATGTTTCTAATATACCCCTTGTGGTGGTTATGTTTGCATGTCAACTTGGGTAGGCCTGGTTGAATGGCTGGGCAGCTGGATGTAGTATTCTTCACGATGAGACTGGTAATCAACTCCATGGTGGAATCTACTATGAGCAGCTGAATAGCTGCCTTTGGTTATGTGGTCTGCTTCCTGTATATAAGGAGAAATTTTGAGAATGATCTCTAGCATATGGCATGCTTGGACCATGCATGTAACCATGTCATTGCTCAGCAGCCTGCTATGCTCTGCCAACCTTGGGACTTACAGTGGACTTAAGTTAATGGCCTGCTGTGTAGTTTGGTAATATCAGGACTGTACCTTTTTTACTTGTCGGCCTTGGGGCTTCTTAGCCTCAGCAGCCAGCAGCTGTCTGAGTGAGGAAAGCCTCTAGCTCCAGTGGGCCAGGAGCAGGAGGCAGAGCAGAACCCCAAGGTTGAGGGGCTTTTACCCAGCCCCTAGAGCCTGGCACTTTGAACTTGGACTTAAAGGCTCCAAATTATAAGAATAAACTCCTGTTTGTTAAGGCCATCCCATTTGTGGTTTATTCTTGTCAGAGTGGCATTAGGTAACCAGAACACTCCTTATGTATCTGAAGATATTTGTTCTGCTTATTTAAAGTTCTTGCTCTGTGTATTTCACGGACACTGCATCTTCTAGTACAGATTCTCCATTTAAAATATCTTTTTCATAGTGCTTATTCTCCTCAGATGGATTGTGACTTCCCATTTAGTTTAGATCAACTTTTATTGTACTGGGATTATCATCTACCTTGGTAGAGTAGGTGTGAAAGCCTAGGTCCTATCCTAGTGTTCCTACAGGTAAGTTTACTATCAGACCTCCTCTCAGATTTTATAGACTTGAATTCTTCAGTCTTGGCTCAATCCTGTCCATCTTTCCTTTCCAGATATCATATGCCCCCAGATAACTTCTAAATATCTCTGGCCCAGACTTTACTCATAGCTCAGAGGTCTTGGCTACCATTAGATATGTCTAGGTCACAGAGTAGAGGGCTCATAAAAGAATGTTCCAGCCAGGTAGTCACCTGTAGTCTTTGCATTAGGCTCCTTGAGCAGGATCTAGCTCTTCCCTGATGGTTTTTTTTTTTTTTTTCTTTCACCTCCTATGATATCACTTCAGAAACCAAGGAGGTGTCGCTGTGAGTCAGATCTGACTCCATGGCAGTAAGTTCGGTTTTGGTTTATGATTGGCCCTACGCACTTTGGTGCATAGTGCCTAAGGCATTTGACTGCTAACCAGAAGGCTGATGGTTCAAACCCATCAGCCACTCCTCAGAAGGAAGATTGGGCAATCTACTTCCATAGTGATACTGCCTTGGAAACCCAAAGAGGGTTCATTATGAGTCAGGACAGACTTGCTGGCAGTGAGTTTGGTTTGTTTTTATGACTGGCTTTACAATGTTTCTGTCTAACAATAGCATTAGGATAGATGATGACCTACCAGGCTAAGAACAGGAGAGAAAAGCACACAACTAGAAGGTGTTCCCCAGCTCATCCCCTGTTTAAGATGCTTGATCCTCTCCTGCTCTGTTGTGTCTTGCATGCTGGGACCCAAACTCCTCTCCCTCCTTAAATGTTTCTCATAGTTTAAGGATTATTTTCTGTGTGGATTTTTTTTTTTTTTTTAATCATTGGACCCTCTTTGTGACATTTCAGGACAGGGCTTGAAGGAGGCAGTCAGGAATCACTCTAATTTTCCATTTGGTTTCAGAAGTCTCTGTGATAACTCTTCTTTCCACAGGTCCCAACCTGTATCAAAGGTCACACTAACTCCTTCCCTTACATAGTTCATCTTTCTCCACCCTCCCAAGCTGGGCATTACTATCTAGTCTGTGGAAATGGATAATCATGGCTTTTAATCTAATCTTATACTCTTTCCCATGTATTGTTTGTGGAACAAACTATATATTCTTTTCCTTCAAGGTTTAGCCTTTTTTGAATCTTAAAAGAATTGTTCTTTTCTCAGAAAATCAGGGTTTGAGAATCTAATAACTTGATTTCCAAACAACATCTCTACTAGGAATTTCATAAATCCATTTTGAAAAATACATACAAAACACATACTCATTATAATTATGTGTCTATATAAATGTATAAATACTATCTATCTTTATCCATCATCTCTCAGAATATATCACTACCTTGTTGAAAACTCTTAAAAACCTTCTTATTATAGTACAAATAAAATTTAAAGTTCTTTCCATGGCCTACCGGTTCACACCTTTCCAACCTCACCTTATGTCAGTATCCTACTCTGCATTTTCCCTTCTCTCTCTCCACTCTATTTATTCTGGTCCAATCACACTCTCTCTTGTCACTTCCTTAGGTTTTCCATGTGCACCTCATCTATCTTTGTTCCACCTTTACTGAAGCTTTTGCTTGCTGGTTTTATTAACATATCCAATTCATAGTGACCCCCACTGGGTTTCCAAGGCTGTAAATATTTACAGAAGTTGATTGCCTATTTTTCCTTCTGTGGAGCAGCTGGTGAGTTTGAACTGTCTACCTTCTGGTTTGCAGTCAAATGGCTTACCCACTACACCACCAGAGCTCCTTAATGAAAGTATGTTGTTGTTGTTGTTGTTATGTGCCGTCGAGTCGGCCCCGACTCATAGCGACCCCTCCTTGGGTTTCCGAGGCAGTATCACTACGGAAGTAGGATTGCCCAACCTTCCTTCCGAGGAGTGGCTGGTGGGTTTGAACCACCAGCGTCTGGTTAGCAGGCAAGTGTCTTAGCCACTATGCTACCAGAGCTCCCAATGAAAGTATAGTACCACTTAATACATGGTAATAACTTTCTTCTGCTCTTCACACCCAGGTTGCTTTAGAAAAATGGGGAAGAGCACTGCATATAGTCAAAATAACTGTTGTGCTTCACTAATTGTTTAGCTAGATTGAGCTGCCCTATGCTCACCTCTTTTCACTTCACTCTGGAGCACCCTCACATCTAAGCTGGATCATGGGTAGAAAGGCAGACTGAGTGGGGGCTGAGATTCAGGTCTGACTCTACTATGAATTGAATCCCTTCATACTTGTGACAAGGCCCTGATGCCAGATGCACATCCTTGACGAGATGGGAGCAGGATACGGTCCTCAGTCTCTGTTTGAACATAAGTCTTGGCTTGTGCTTAGTTCTCTCCATCCACAGCTGGAGAATATGTGGACTCCACTAGTCACATATGAGATGTAGCCAAGCTCTTGGCTGCTATTCCTTTCCCCTTTCTCTGGACTTCAAACTGGATTTGTGTTTATCTTTCCATTTACATGTGAACTAACCGCAGTTCTTAACTTTGAACTGTAAGAATGAACTTAAAACTGTACTGATGGATATTTTGCCTCTTTATGGCAACTTTCATATCTCATCCTAGGTCCCCAACTGAAATCTCTACTTCTTATTTTGCACCACTACTATGCTTTGCTTCTGTCCTTTCTCATTTTAAAGAAAAATTAAAAGATACATTTTAGAGGAAAAATATTGAAAAAAAATCAGCCTGTTAAGTAATTTTAAATATGAGCATATGATTATAAAAATAACATAACCTAATTTAAACAAATGTTGAAAACAAATAAAAAAACAGAAGGGAAAAAAAAAATCATAATCCTGGTACATAGTGACAATTATGATGTATTTTTAAATGCTTTAGACATGCTTAATTTTATCTTTTTCCTGGATACAATTGTACCATATATGCAGTTTTGAATCCTGATTTTATTATTATTATTATTATTATATCCTTAAAAGCATTTTTAAATATAGCCTGCAATAGCTGCATAGTATTTCAGCTAAAGGATATACACTAGTTTTACTCTGAGATTTTATGCTATTTCTAATTGCCGTGTTTTAGTAATAATGCTGTGATAAAACTTTTATATGTATACATTTTTCTTTGTTTACTATTATTCCCATAAGATAGAGTCTCAGAAGGAGAAGTACTAGACTATATTTAAGGTTTTCTTCAAATTGCTTGTAACGTTTAGATCCAAATCTAAAAGAATGCTGGTCTAGAATTCTCTAAGCCTATTATGAAAATGAGACTTCTTTTTTGAAGGGAGAATTAGTAAGACTGGTGGATGCAAGTCACATGTTCATATAAATGTATATAAATCTATTGCAAAAGACATAGTATCTATTATGTTGGATTATCTATTATGTTTCCCATTCCTGGGGAAAAATATCATCCCAGCAAAACTAATTATCAGCTGAGGTCAGATTTGACTGTCAGATCCTCTAAGGAACCACATTCTGTATTGAATCACATCCTGGGATGTAGGCTGAGTACTGAGAGGATGATATAAACTAGGCTGGGTGTGTATAGATGTAAGCATGTGCACAGATCTTGGAAGGTCTTCCTCTATAGAGATTCATTTTGGGTGCACAACCTTATAGGAATTCATTCTTTGGTGTGAATAAACACATATCTGATGATACTTTGTTAAGCAAAATTTTGCAGTTTGAGAAACTGGAATGTGTAATGGAAATAAAAGTAGTTGGAAATTCCCTTTTATACTTCTAATAAGATTCACAAGTGTTATATTCAGTTTTGCAAACTTGTGAAGGAAAGCAATATCTTAAAGTGACATTCCTTCTGTATCATGGATGTCATTATTGCTTGGGTGTTCATAAAAAAAATAAAGATTTATGATTCTGAAGAGTATGATATCAGATTTGGCACCAATTCCTCTTTATATGCTATGTATATTTCAGAGACTGAATTCAAGCTTGAAATGAATAGCTTCATGAGACACACAATTAAGTTAGTAAAAGTAAGATTAGATTAGATTTTCTGTATCTTAAAGGTGTTCTTAAGGGTGCCTTCAATAAACTGTGATTAAAAAAATACTTTAGAATTTTTCTGTGAAACTCATGTTAAAGAAGAAGATAGAAAAAAGAATCTGTAGAGAGCAATGATCTGGTCTTGAGGGAAAAAAGAAATACAGCTATGCTTTATGAAATATCTTTGCTATACTGACATGGAAGTGACATCATATTCTTTTTAAAATATCCTTCCGGAGTAGTATAAATGAAAACATATTTTCCCTGACTTCCTTCCTCTTCACTGCTATTCACTCTGTCCGGTCTTTCAATTCTTGTCTGCCATTTCTTTTGTCCCTTCTCCTTCTCTCATTCCTATCACTTAGATCACATTTCCGTATTGCACTTGAATCTTTCTTTCCAATGAAGATTCACATCCAATGTGAAAAAGGAAAGCATTGTCAAATATTGCCCTCTGTCTATTAAGTAACAAAAACCATGGGTATTAGTATTAGGATGCTTTTTCTCATTTTAAGATGAGTTCTTGTTGGATGCCTCTGATCTGTGTGGCTTCACCATAGGGTATCTGCTTTTGGAGAATAAGAAAGATAATGAAGCTTAGTACTATTTGCATTTATTGATTGATATTTTTATTCAATCAACTTCTCATTGCATGAGTAATCTTATAGGACTGACTTCTCTATCAAAATAAGAGAGAAAACTGGTTAAATTCAGTCAATCAAGTCTTCATGGAGGAAGGAAATAACACCTGGGATGGCTTTTGAAAGTTAGATAATAAATAATACCGTATACCAGGGATGGTGTTTATTTATATGTTACTTATGTTCCCATTGCTGTACTTGGCATTATGGTAGATATCACTAATCAACCATAGCAGTCATTTTTGCTTGGCATGGATATGGCCCCACACTCCTTCTCAATATAGCATTATAGATAGTCACTATAACTCAACTAGACTTGTCACTTGAATTGAAATTTATTTGCCCTCTTTCATTTAGGCTGTGTGCCTAATGGCCTTCAATTTCCCAAATGCTACAAACATCTAACCTATAAAATATATATTGTTTTAAGAATTTTACAGGAGGACTTATATATAGCAACTCACAAGGATTTAAGTAACTCACCAAGGCCATACACTTGGTAAGAGGAATAATGCAGGTTTTCTGATGGCAAGATCTGTGTTTTGTTCAATAAAGCATATCCACAATCAGTGCTTTGTTGCTTAAGGGACTGATGGATGTGTAACTCAGAAGTCTCTTAAAGAAGTAGCTTTGTTGGCATTGTCAGTTGCCGTCAAATAAGCTCCAACTGGTTGCAAACTTACGTATAACAAAATGAAATGTTACTCGATCCTGTGTCATATTCATGTTGTTGATATGTTTGAGTCCATTGCTGTGGCCCTTGTGACCCCTCCATCCTAGGGGGGCAAAACTTCCATTACTATGTTGGAAAATATTCTGTTTTTATCTATGGGGTTTTTAGAAATAGATCATCAGACCCTTCTTCCTAGTCTGTCTTAGTCTAGGAGCTTTTCTGAAGCCTGTCTACCATGAGTGACCCTGCTGGTATCTGAAATTCTGGTTCCATAGCTTCCAGCATCATAGTAGCATCCAGGCCACCACAATATGACAGTCTGATAAACAGATGGCAGAAAGAAATAGCTATCAACTGGCAAAAACAAACAAACAAGAAAAGCCCTCTAAAGTTGATAACATTACTGCAATTATGGAAGAAAATATCCTTATTTCTTGGAAATATACACTGGCATAGTTAGGGATAACTTACCCTCAAATGGCTCAGAAAAAATTATGCACACATACACAAACACACACAGACCATATGACAGGAAAATGGGAAGAAATGTTAAAAAGTAGGTATATGTCTGTTTATTGTAGTACTTTCATTTTTGTACCTTTTTACAGATTTGAAATTGTTTTGAAATAAAATGTAAACTAAAAGTATTTGGTGGGAAAAAAAAGGTTCTAATTATATTGAGGGAAATTGTTACAGGGTCAACACAAGGTGACATTAAGAATTCATGTTTAGGGTAATAAAATAGGCCACCATCTACTTGGGGTGGTATAGGAAATGCAAAAAAGGAAGCCTACTGTTGTTAGGTGCTATCAAGTCAGCTCCGACTCATAGTGACCCCATGTACAACAGAACAAAATGCTGCCAGGTCCTGCATCATCCTCACAATCTTTGCTATACTTGAGCGCATTGTTGTAACCACTGTGTCAATTCATCTTGTTGAGGACCTTCCTCTTTTTTGCTTACCCTCCACTTTACCTCTGGGGAATGGTCCCTTCTGGCAACATGATGAAAGTAGGTGAGACGGAGCCTGACTATTCTCGTTCCAAGGAGCATTTTGGTTGTACTTCTTTCAGGACAGATTTGTTCTTTCTTCTGGCAGTCCACGGTATTCTTTGCCAACACCACAACTCAAAAGCATCAACTCGTTGGTCTTCCTTATTCATTGTCCAGCTCTCACATGCATATGAGGCAATTGAAAATACCAGGGCTTGGGTTAGGTGCACCTTAGTCTTCAAAGAGACATCTTTGCTCTTCAGCACTTTAAAGAAATCTTTTGCTACAGACAAGTGGTGGAGGGAGCTCCCCCCCTCAAAAAGAAAAGAAAAGAAAAGAAAAAAAGTAAAATAAACCCATTTTCAGTAAGTGCTGTTAACTGTTTTTTATTTATCAATAGGGGAATAGTCAAAAAACAAAGGATCTCTTAAACCTCCATCCCCATTAACATCCCTGTGCTGACACACTTCTCTTCCATAAGGTCATAATATTTGTAATCTCTCCAATATTCCTTTAGATTCAGAGGTTTTTTTTTTTTTTTTTTTTTTTTAAAGCTAATCATTATTGATGAATAAATAAACCAGTTAATAACACTTACTGGAAATGGATTAATCATTTTTGTTACACTGGAAATTCACAACAATGCCTTAAGAGTAGAGAAGATCAGAGAGAGAACACTATTTTAAAGGAAGAAGGCAGACTTACATGTTGGTGAGTCCCAAAATTTCACTGGCTGCATCTAGGAGAAACAAGAAGATTTTCATGGAATTTTAAAGGAGACTGATCTGCAGCAACCCTGGGAAGATACCCCATCCTTGATCCTTTCTTTTTCTTTCAGTTTCTTCCTTTTCCTCATAGTAGGCGCTCTGGTGGTGCAGTGCCTAAAGTATTTGACTGCTAACCAGAAGACAGTGGTTCAAATCCACCAACCACTCCTTGAAGGGAAGACTGGGCAATCTACTGCTGTAGAGTTACTGCCTCGGAAACCCAAGGAGGGGCTGCTATGAGTTGGATCCGACTCAAGGCAGTGTTTTTTTTTTTTTTCCTGAACAATCTGTATGAAGATTTTCCCCAGTATTTTAGATTAGATATATTCTTTAAAATATTTTAGGAAAAATGTGGAACAAAATAAAAACTCAATAATGACCAGAATTACTGGTTGGATGGAGGCTGGTGAGAACCTCAATACTCTAGCCCTGGGACATACATTCTGGGCCTTGAATAAAACTCACTCCCAGGGGCTGGCTCTCAGCCCAATAGTAAAAAAGATGTACAGGCAGACCACTCAACACAGGGTGACACACCCACATATGCTATGGAAATGCATCCCTTGGAGCAATTGATCATGGGGCAGGAAAAAAAAAAAAAATTAACAAGTCTTTCATAGTTTTGCATATTGGGGCAAAAAGATAAAACTAACTCCATAGGTATTTTCCTTAACAAGCTGAAAACCACCATAAAAACATCGAGTGGAATCAGCAAAAGCTATCACACATATTTTCTCAGTTGATCTTCACTGTAACCCAACAGGTAGTTCACCTGAGTCTCAGTCCATAGTGCTTTTCTGCTCCATTGCTACAAATCAAAATAACAATTTCTTGGAATAAATATGATATTTCAGGAGGCATTTGTTATTCTTCATGCTATAACACATTTCCTTTCACTTGCTATTTTCTTAATATGAACACTGTCTGGAGAAGAAGTGCCTTGTACTCTGAGGGCAGAGAGGATGATCCATGACCCTATCCTCCTAAAGCACTTGCAGAGCTCTGAGAATACGTTCATTGTATTGACTGCAATTGTGTGGGGAACTTGCACTTTAAAAAAATGTAACTGAAAGAGAGTAATGCTTACATAACAGTATGCAATATCATATACACCATATTTTTTTATGCTGACGAGTATGTATTATTTCCATATAATGTTAATGAATCTTTCCCCAAAGAATTCTTCATAGAAATGCTTAGTTTGAAAATCAATTATATAAAAATTAAGGTCCTTTGTGTATGTTATTCTTCTCAAAATCAACAAATATGAAAATTAGTCTCTGTATTATTTATCAAAGGGAGCTCTGGTAGCATAGTGCCTAAGGCACTTGACTGCTAACCAGAAGGCTGGCAGTTCAAACCCACCAGCCACTCCTTGGAAGAAAGATGAGGCAATCTACTTCCGTAGTGATACTGCCTCGGAAACCCAAGGAGGGGTTGCTATGAGTTGGGTCCGACTCGACGACACATAACAACAACAACAACATTATTCATCATAAGGAAGTTTGGTGGTTCAATGGTTGGGCTGCTAACCAAAAGATTGGCAGTTCAAACTCACCAGTCACTCTGAGGGAGACAGATGATGTAGTCTGCTTCCGTAAAGATTTGCAGCCTTGAACACCGTATGGGGTAGTTCTACTTTGTCCTATAGGGTTGCTATGAGTCAGAATTGACTTGGTGGTGGGCTTGATTATTCATTATCTTCTGTTGTAGAGATAGAAACAAATTAATGTGAACTGTTGAGAAAAAGAGAATATGGATTTAAAAAATAATTTGTGTTATACTACAAATTTATAAAATCAATATTATCCATGACTCTCTATATTTTAAGAACTTATCTTATTCATTCTTATGGCTTTTAAGCCTTCTTTAAAAGCAGGCCTCTTTCATTATTGTTTATGTCAATGTGACCATTGGAATTAAATGTTCTTTGGGACATAAATAATTGTTAGGTTTTTCCAGACAAAGAAGTTCTAATGTAAGGAAGGTTTTGTATGATCCTGATTGCATGTTCCCAGTTGCCATGGAGTTGACTCCAACTCATGGTAACCTCATGTGTGTCAGAGTAGAGCTGTGTTCCCTAGAGTTTTCCATGGTTGATTTTTTGGAAGTCGGTTACCAGTCCTTTCCACTGAGGTGCTTGTGTGGACTCAAACTTCTAATCTTTTGTTTAGCAGTCAAACACTTTTTGCACTGTTTGCACCGTCCTGGGACTCCTCATGAGTACATATAATTCTTTAATTTGTGGGACAGAAACCATGGCATGCGATGGGCTGAAAATGAGCAAATATCTATCATGATCTTGTTGGGTCCCTGGTTGGGCAGTTAGTAAATTGCTTTAAATTCAGAGAAAACCTCACATCTTCTATAGAAGCTTCTAGTTCTTAAAGATCAGACATAGAAGTATATCTGCATCACAAGTAATTAGGCAGCTACAAAATGACATTTTAAATAACAGCTAGGTCAGCAAATGTTTCATGTTGAGGAATAGATTAGCTTTTCTCTTTACTTTCTAAATCTATTGGAAAAAACCCATACCCAAGTTACAGCTGTTTGAGTCTCATCATCTTATTGATCCAACTGAGAGTTTGTTTCTTTATTTTCAAGACTTCATATTATTCTGTTCTAATGTACCACTTTGTGAATCTGTAAAGCAGATGTTCTTCTGGTATAAATCCATGGGCCTGGAATTATTTTACCTCCTCTCAGTAAATCATCTCTCTCTACTCCCTTTCCAGTCCTTTTGGAGAATGTTGTGAATGTGAACATGGTTGACCAGTGTACTTTTGGGAAGGAAATGTGGCAGCAGTAGGGAATATTTTTTTTTTCCAGTTCATTATCCTCTCTAACAGCACCCACATCTTTGAACTTTGAAGTTAAACTAATCAAAAATTATTTCTTCAAAGTTAAAAATTAAAATTAAAAAAAGAAGAAAGGCCTTGGAATGGTAAACAACTTTTTAAAATGTCCCTGGTACACAATCCACAACTGTTCTGTTTCTTTCTGGCAGTTGCTGTGAGCCACCTGCTACCTCTGTACCTTACAGGCAGGCACTTCCAGCAGAAGGAGCGTATCTCAGTTTCCTAGTGGTGGTGGAGGAAAGATACCACTAGAGGGTGACATTAAAGGACACCAATTTATTTTCTCACAGTTCTGGGTGCTAGAAGCGCAAATCTGGGTCTTGACTGTGACCGTTTCTTCTGAATAGGTAGTTTTGGACATTCCTTGCTTCTTTGGCTTGTAGACAATACTTATATGGCATTTATTTTCCTGTGTGTGTGTTTAAACTGCTTTTATTTAACCCAGAAGTAATTTGGTTTAGGATCCACACTATGTTATTAAGAAATGATAAAACCCTATTTTTTGGACTCCTGATACATGCTACAACATAGATAGATAATTGAAAACATAATGCTGAGTAAAATAAATCAGTTACAGAAGTACAAATTTGGTATGATCCTACTTATATGAAATATAAGGCAAGTGTATTACAAAGAAAGAAAAAAGAATGAAAAACAAACAAACTCACTTCCATTGAGTTGATTCCAACTCATAGCAACCCCTGTTGGGTTTCTGAGGCAGTAAATCCTTACAGAAGTAGATGATCTCATCTTCAGTGGGTTAGCTGGTGGGTGTGAATGGCCAGCCAGCTGGTTAGCAGTCAAATGCATTAGGCATTGCACCACCAGAGCTCCTTAGGCAAGTGCATACAGACATTTTTAGTGGTTACCAGGAGTGAGTAAGAGGGATTGGGAAAGGAAAACACAATGTATAAAGGTCACTTATCACTTAAGAGTGATAGAAAAATTTGGAAATGGTTAATGGTGATGATTGAGCAACATGATGAACACATTTAATATCACTGAATTGTACATGTGGAAATTATAGCAATGGTAAATATTTGTTATCTATATCTTTACCACAGTAAAAACAAATAAACAAAATTTCTATTTTCAAACAAGATTGCATTGCACATCCATGGGTTAAGATTCCAACACATATTTTGGAGGACAAAGTTTAACCCATAATTGGATGTTTGGTGACAGTGGCCATCATCCCCCTCATGTAGGGGGACTGATCAAGAAAGAATGCCTTTGCCATCCTTCATCTTGCACTACCAGCAGCCTCCCCATCCCTTTGTTTACATAACCAATTCATTAACGAATTTCTCCTTAGAGAATGGAGTGTAGATTGTCTGTTGAAAAAATTTAAAATTTAGGTGAGGAACGTACTATCTAGATTGCTTAGATACCTTTCTCACTTGCTAGAATATGATCCGACTCTTAATTTCACTTTCACAGCGTGGCTATTGCCCTCATCTGCCCGGTGCCTTGGAAAACCTAATTAGACACACTGGGTGAACATTTTACTTTCAGTCAAGGAAATATTCCTCCTGGATAAATCACTGTGGGACCCTGAAAAAATAATGGTGTTTGTATGGTGTGATTTTAAAAGAATTGGATGAGCCCTCAGGTTGTTTAGCTTTATTTGATACTTTAACACAGGATACAATCTACTAGATATATGGTTGGGAAATCTCTTTCTTGAGGGAAGTTTTCGAACAAGTATTCTAAACAACAAGATTCTGTTTGACCAAAATTAGAGTATAGCTATATATACTACCCCAATTTTCTGTAGTCTCTTTATCTGATGAGAGAAATAATATTTCCTCTTCCCCTTTTGTTAAGACTGAATATTTTGCAGGTGGTACTGTCCTTTCAGCAACAAAGACTGAGTACACTTACTATTTGAAAAGATAGCTTATAACTTTGAACAAATAAATTAGTCTTACAAGAAATACAGCAAGAATGCTCTTTGGAAGTGAGGATGGTGACTTCAACTAGCATACTTTGTAGATGTGATCATGAAAGATGAATTGCTAGGAAAGGATATCATGCTTGGAAAAGAAGAGGGTGAGAAGAGGAAAACCTTCAATGAAATGGATTGACACAATGGCTAAAACAATGACCTTGAACATGCAAACGGTCATGAAGATGACACAGGACCAATCAATGTTTCCTTCTGTTATAAAAATGTCCACATGAGTCAGAGCTTACTCGGCAATTAACAAGACATCATTACCCAAATCTTACGGCAAATTCATTTCCTGTAGGTCTTCTCCATATAAGTGGGTACTTGAGATGGCTGTGGCTGAGGGATGGCTACAGAAACTCTCTAATATGACTTACTGTGTCTGCTAGGAATCCACCTTTCTCTTCCATGACTGCAAGTGTTTGCTAGTCCCTGGCCTCTCTAGCCTTGCTCACATGTGATTGGAGAAGCCCCTTTCCTTAGGCTCAGTCCTATCCAGCTCTTGCTAGTGCCAAGCAGACCAAAGAGCACAAGAACAATCTCTTCTCTAACAATGAGAGTGGTCCAGTTAGATATGTTTATGTAATCTGATGATCTATCTGGTGGTAGAAATGATGCCAGAGATCACATGCTAGAACTTTGTAAGACCAACTACTTATTCATTGGAAACACCTATTCTCAACAACATAAACAGTGACTGTATGTGACCTTGCCAGATAGAATACATAGGAATCAGATCAACTACATCTGTGGAAAGAGGCAACAGAGAAGCTCAATATCATCAGCCAAAACAAAGTCAGGAGCTGACCGTGGAGCAGACCATCAATTTCTCATATGCAGTTCAAGTTGGAACTGAAGAAAATTAAAACACAAAACATAAGAGCCAAAATATGACCTTGATTATAGCCCACCTGAATTTGGAGACCATCTTAAAAATAGATTTGACACATCAAACACTAGCAACTGAAGACCAAATGAGTTTGGGATGACATTAAGAACGTCATATATGAAGAAAGCAAAAGGTCATTTAAAAGACAGAAAAGAAAGAAAAGATGAAAAGTGACCACAGAAGATACTCTGAAACTTGCTCTTGAATGGAGAGTAGCTAAAGCAAATGAAATAATTGATGAAATTAAACAGCTGAACAGAATATTTCAAAGAGCAGCTGGAGAAGACAAAGTAAAACATTATAATGAAATGTGCAAAGACCTGGAATCACAAAACCAAAAGGGAAAATGATACTTGGCATTTCTGAAGCTGAAAGACTGAAGAAAACACTCAAGCCTTGAGATGCAATACTGAAGGATTCTATGTGCAAAATATTGAATGATGCAGGAAACATAAAATATAGATGAAAAGAATAGCCAGAGTCATTGTACCAAAAAGATTTGATCAACATGCAACCAATTCTTAAGGTAGCATATGATCAAGAACTAATGGTATTGAAAGAAAAGGTCTAAGCAGCACTGAAGGAACTGGTGAAAGACAAAGCTCCAGAAACTGACAGAATACCCATTGAGATATTTCAACAAATGGATGCAGCATTGGACTTTATGCCAAGAAATCTGGCAGACAGCTACCTGGTAAACTGACTGGAAGAGATCATTATTTGTGCACATTCCAAAGAAAAGTCTCCAACAGAATGTGGAAATTACTGAACAATATCATTAATACCACACACAAGTAAGATTTTGCTAAAGATAACTAAACAAGGATTGCAGCAGTACATTGACAGAGAATTGCCAGAAATTTAAGCCAGATTCAGAAGAGGGTATGGAATGAGGGATATCACTGTTGATGTCAGATCGATCTTGGTTGAAAGTAAAAATGCCAGAAAGATGTTTACCTGTGTTTCATTGACTATGGAAAGGCTTTCAACTGTATGGATAATAACAAATTATTGATAACATTGTGAAGAATGGGAATTCCAGAACACCTAGTGCTCATGAAGAACTTGTATGTAGACCAAGATGCAGTCATTTGAATATTACAAAGAGACACTGAATGGTTAAAAATCAGGAAGGGTGTGTGTCAGGAGTGTATCCTTTCACCACGTGTGTTTAATCAGTATACTGAGCAATTAATCCAAGGTGCTGGACTATATGAGGAAGAATGTGACATCAAGTTTAGAGGAAGAATTATTAACAACCTGCAATATGCAGATGACAAAACCTTGCTTCCTGAAAATGAGCATGCCTTGAAGCACTTACTGATGAAGATTAAAGACTACTGTCTTCAGTATGGATTACACCTCAACATAAAGAAAATGAAAATCCTCACAACTGGACCAATAAGCAATATCACGAAAAATGAAGAAAAGATTGAAGTTGCCAGGGATTTCTTTTTACTTGGATCCACAATCAACACCCATGGAAGCAGATGTCAAGAAATCAGATGTCATATTGCACTGGACAAGTCTGCTGCAAATGGCTTCTTTAAAGTGTTAAAGAACAAAGATGCCACTTTGAAAACGAAGGTGCACCTGAACCAAGCCATGGTATTTTCAGGAGCCTCATATGCAAGTGAAAGCTGGACATCAAATATGAAAGACCAAAGAAGAATTGATGAATTTTAATTGTGGTGTTGGGGAAGAATACTGAAAATGCCATGGAGGGCCAGAAGAACAAACAAATCTGTCTTAGAAGAAGTAGAGCCAACATGATCCTTAGAAACAAGAATAGCCAGATTTTGTCTCATGTACTTTGGTCTTGTTATCAGAAGGGATTAGTCCTTAGAGAAGGATATCATGCTTAGTAGAGTGGACTGTCAGTGAAAAAGGCAAAGACCCTCAATAAGATGGACACAGTGACTGCAGTGATGGACTCAAGTATAGTAAGGATTGTGAGCATGGCTCAGGACTGGGCAGTGTTTCATTTTGTTGTACAAAGGGTTGCTTTGAGTTGGAACTGACTCAGTGGCACCTAACAACAACAAATCTGATGTTCATTGAGAGGTAAGTAAGATCACAGCTATATCTTCACAGAATCTCAGCCTTTCCTACTTCTAGCCTTGTTGGTGTGTGCTCAAGTTACTGTTTAGTTCTCCTGCAGAGATGATCCTCTCCTGAGCAGCCTGGACTCTGGGCTCAGAATGATCTAGTCCCAATCCTATTTAATTAATCTCTGTCTTCAATTTATCCTGCATTGTATCACAATGTTTCATCCCAACTTCCTTAAAATATTGCTAGGAACCCATATTCATACCTTCAAGCTTGTGCAACAAATTGAATTGACTTAGATTTTGATGCCAAACTTTATTATGCCCAGGCTCACTCATTTTCAGAAAAGTGTGCTGGGTTAATGAATAACTCCCATAAGAGTCACCACTTCTGACTGGTCACACGTGATCTGCCATCTTTCTCTTTTCAACTCTTGAGGTCTTAGTGTGCCAAGAGGCCAAATTCTCCTAGCATTCTAAATTATTAAATTATTTCTGTCCACATTTCTGATCTTGCCCCAGCATCTAGGATGGGATCAGTGATGGGCTGGCTCGTGTTGAAAAAGAAGGGAAGACATACATTAAATGACATTTTCTGAAGAGTATCACCATGAACTTGATAAAAGTGGGTTCTCCTCCCATGTCTTGTACTTAATAATTAGTGAATCTGGCCACAGAGTTGGAAATGTGCCCTCTACTTGCTGGTCTCATTGGCAGCAAACATGATTTCCCATGTAATTGCTATACCATCTTTGGAGGCAGTGTCACACAAATTGGAAAAGTCTACTGCAGGACTGTATCCTTTCAACTTACTTATTCAATCTGCATGTTGTTGTCGTTAGGTGTCATTGAGTTGGCACCAAGTCATAGTGATCCTGTGTACAACAGAATGCAAAGCATCATCCTCACAGTCCTTACTATACTTGAGCCCACAGTTGCAGTCACTGTGTCAGTCCATCTCATTGAGGGCCTTCCCCTTTTCCGTTGACTCTCCACCCTACCAAGCATGATATCCTTCTCCAGGGAATGGTCCCTTCTGACAACATGACCAAAGTAGGTGAGACGAAGTCTGGCCATTCTTGCTTCCAAGGAGCATTCTGGCTGCACTTCTTCCAGGACAGATTTGTTTGTTCTGGCAGTCCATGATATTTTCAGTATTCTTCGCCAACACTAAAATTCAAAGACATCAATTCTTCTTCGGTCTTCCTTATTCATTGTCCAGCTTTTACATGTGTATGAGGCAATTGAAAACATCATGACTTGAGTTAGGGGCATCTTCATCTTCAAACTGACATCTTTGCTTCTTAACACTTTAATGAGGCCATTTGCAGCAGATTTGCCCAGTGCAATACAAAGTCTGATTTGACAGCTGCTTCTATGGGTGCAGTGAGTTTGTTTTTTTATGTTTGTTTTGTTTTCTATGGGTGTTGATTGGGATCTTTGGTAGCGTAGTGCCTAAGGCATCTGACTGCTAATCAGAAGGCTGGCTGTTCAAGCCCACCAGCCACTCCTTGGAAGGAAGATGGGGCAATCTACTTCCATAGTGATACTGCCTCAGAAACCCAAGGAGGGGTCGCTATGAGTCAGGTCTGACTTGACAGCAACAACAACATGGGTGTTGATTATGGATCCAAATAAAATGAAACAACTTCAATCTTTTCTCCATTTATTGTGATGCTGCTTAGGTCCAATTGTGAGGATTTTCGTTTTCTTTATGTTGAAGTGTAATCAATACTGAACACTGTAGTCTTTGATCTTCATCAGTAAGTGCTTCAAGTCATGTTCACTTTCAGGAAGCAAGATTGACATCTGCATATCGCAGGTTGTTAACAAGTCTTCTTCCAATCCAAATTATGTGTTCTTCCTCATATAGTCTGGCTTATCAGATTATTTGGTCAGCATGTAGATTGAATAAGTATGGTGAAAGGATACAACCGTGACACATACCCTTCCTGGTTTTAAACCAAGCAGTATCCCCTTGTTCTTTGAAAGTCAGCCTCTTGGACAGTGTACAGATATCTCATGAGCATAAATAAGTGTTCTGCAGTATTATGAGAAACTGGACTTTATGTAGAAGAATACAACATTAGGATTGGAGGAAGACTTATTAACAATCTATTATATGCAGATTGTACAAACTTGCTTGTCAAAGATGAAAATGACTTGAAGAACTTTCTGATAAAAGACCACAGCCTGCAGTATGGGTTATATATGAGCATTGATAAAATGGAAATCTGTACAACTGGGCCAATAAACAACATCATGATAAATGTAGAAAAAAATATGTTACCAATAAGTTCATTCTACTTGGATCAGCAGTCACTGCTCATGGAAGCAGCAGTCAAGAAACCAAACATATTGCATTGGGCAAATCTTGTAAAAGACTCTTTCAAGGTGCTAAAAAGTAAACATGTCACTTTCATCACCACATACACCTGACCCAAGCCAGGTTTTTAAAATTGCTTCATATACATGTGAAAGCTGGTTAATGAAAAAAGGGAGATAGAAGAACGGACACATTTGAATTGTGTTGATGAAGAATATTGAATATACCATATTGAATATATCATTAGAATGGGAAGTCATATTTGGTAAAGGGTTGGCAAAAATGAGAAAAATCCTTTATGAGGTGGGTTGACATGATAGTCTCAACAATAGACTCAAATATATGAAAGGTCACGGAGATGGTGCAGGACCTGCAACGTTTCAATCTGATACACCTGAGGTTGCCATGAGTTGGAGCCAACTTAAGGCAACTAACAACAACAACTATTAGAACAATGCTATGTCATGAGTATATTATGCATTCATGGCTTAAAGAAAACTCTCTCTTGAGTTTCTTCAGCAGGATTACAAACCAAACCACTGCTGACCCAGGGACTTTGTGCTGGGCATTGCAGGTAAGTAGCTGACTTATTTAAATCATTTGTCAGCTGAGTCATGTCACAGATGCTGAGCACTTGCACTTGCACAGGGATGGATACCTGAGACTGTTTTCTCACTTTCATAATCTGTGCAGTTTTTTTTTTTTTTCCTAGTTAATTAGTCTACTTTTATTTTTTTCTCTGCTGCTAAGGAAATTTTCTGGCCTTGTAGGCATGAGTAAAACTTAGCCATATATCTTAAAGTAGATAAAGCCTGCTCTTTCTCTCCAGCATTCTCCTGTAACTCCCAGCCAGTGGTGACTTCACCTTCTTTGAATTACCATTGAAATACTATTAAAATACTATCAGCATCTTAAACTGTGTAGGAGTGTCCATGTGTTTTATTGATTTTTGCATGCTAGTGCTGGGCACAGTGGCTGTAACAATATAAGCACTCAATAAAAGTCTGTGGAATGAATAAATGAATTTCAAGTTTTTTTTTAATCAAATTTTGCATTTCAGAGTAGTTCAGAAAAATTGCAAAAGTAGTACTGAAAATTCTCATATTCGTAGCACTCAATTTTCCCTATTATTAACATTTTATATTAATATGGTACATTTATCACATTTAATGATCTATATTGATACATTATTATTAACTAAAGCCCATACTTAAGTTTCCTTAGCTTTTATATAATGTCTTTTTTCTTTCTTCACGATCCCATCCGTGATACTATGTTACATTTAGTCATCATGTCTCCTTAGGATCCCCTTGTCTGTCACAATTTCTCAGGCATATCTTGTTTTTGATTACCTTGACAATTTTGAGAGTACTGGTCAGGTATTTTGTAAGATACCCCTCAATTTGAATTTATCTGATGTTTTTCTCATAATTAAACTGGAGATATAGATTTTGAGGAGGAAGGTCACAGAGGTAAAGTGTCATTTTCATAACATCATATCAAGGGTACATAGTGTCAACACTACTTATCATTGTTGATTTTAAACTTGGTCATCTGAATGAGGCAGTGTTTATTAGATTTCTCCACGTAAAGTGACTCTTCTTTTTCCTTCTTTTTATACTATGCTTTTTGGAAATAAATTTCTTCGTGTAGCCTGAGGCTCAAGGGTAAGTATCTACATAAATTATTTGGAATTCTTCGCAGAATCGGGCGGTGTTTCTTTCTGCTGTGCATGGGGTGGCTATAAGTCAGAAACGACTCGACGGCACCTAACAACAACAACAACACATATGAAAGATATATTTATTCACCTCATTTAATTATTCAATGATGTCTTTATATCAGTATGGGGTTATCGATATTTATTTTGCACATTGGGTATTCAATCTATTTTATTTTCCCCAAAAAATTAGGTTGGAAGCTCCTAGAGAATTAAAACTGATTCGTGCTTCTGTCTCCCTGATTTCCTGACACTAAATAGATACACCAAAAATAGACACTTGTTGATTACTGTAACTAAAATATGAATTAAGATCCAATGGTGGTGCTGTGCTTGTCATTGGACTGTTAACCAAAAGTTAGGTGGTTTGAACTTACCAGCTGCTCCATGGGAGGAAGATGAGGCAATCTACTTCTGCAAAGATTTACAGCCTTGGAAACCTCATGGGGGTCACTATGAGCTGGAATTGACTCAATGGCAGTCGGTTTAGTTTCCTTTTTTAAAATCTATAATGATATCCCAAGACAGCACAATTGGTCTATTGACATGATCTTATTATATTTAACTATCCTTCTGAAGAAGATGTAAGAGGTTGAAAAACCTTTAGAAATCATGTACTTCAATCCTTTTATTTATAGATGTTGCAATTTAGGACTAGAGAGGTAATTTATGGGCCCTGCAGTGCAGTGAATTGTATAGTATAGACTTTCTAGCCATAATCTTCATAACTTCCACCAAATGACTGGGTGGGACTATGCAAATGTGAAGTGGCTGTGGCCCTCCAAGGGGATTGGATAGCTTGCTAATAATGTAAATAAGGGGCATGGCACCCTAGTGGGGATGTTGTTGTTATGTGCCGTCGAGTCAGCCCTGACTCATAGCGACCCCTCCTTGGGTTTCCAAGGCAGTATCACTACGGAAGTAGGATTGCCCAACCTTCCTTCCAAGGAGTGGCTAGTGGGTTTGAACCGCCAGCCTTCTGGTTAACAGTCAAGTGCCTTAGCCACTACACTACCAGAGCTCCCCTAGTGGGGATGGAACCATGCAAATAAAGTGTATGGAAACAATTGGACAATTTGTCAGTTTTGCCATCCAGCTGGGCTTAAAATGAACATTCCCAGAGGTGGGAAGGGGAGATCTCACTACCACCAAAAAAGAAGAGCCAGGCGTAGAGCACATCTTTTGGACCTGAGATCCCTGCATGATCCAGATCCCTCCTCGATCTAGAAGCCTGTGACACCAGAGATGGTAAGAAGCAGTGATAGAGAAACAGTGACAGCAGGGCAGTAGAACCAAGAGATTGGTACGAGAAGCATACAGTTCAGAGAGAGAGAGAGAATTCCCAGCCCATGGGGTGAGAGAGTTGAGTGACTTTGAGTAAGAAGCTTGTTGGTGGAGTAGGGTGCCTCTCTGGGCACCTATCTTCAGATCCCAAAGAGCTTTGTAACAGTTATCCAAGCAGGGCAGAGGCCAGGCTGGGAGTCTGAGGGCCATAGGGAGACCTGTGTTCAGGATGGCTGAAGGGAGGTTATCTTGATTGAAGAACTGTACCCTGAGTATTACTGATCATGACTCTATCATGTTACTTCCCCAATAAACCCCATAAACATAAATATTTTGTGTAAATTCTGTGTGGCCATTACAGTGGATTGTTGAACCCAGCAGAGAAATAGAGAATGCTGTGGGAGGGACAGTTAGTGTCCAAATTGGTAAAAGGGTCAAAGGTGACACTATGTCTGACCTCAGTCTCATAGGAATCAGCCTAGGGCTTTTGATGTTAATCTCAATCCTTCTCCCTACTTGTGAAGTTAGAAGAGATTAGACACCAGCCCCACACCCTTTTTACAGACCTATGTGTGGATGAAAACTCACTCTTACTCACTTCCAATGTGATATTCCTTAGACATAATGCATGTCTGCAGTGTCTAGCCAGTCTAATGAGCTCATCACCAGCTGACTGAATCTGTATCTGTAAGCAAAATGAGCTACCAAAGAAATTTACTCTGTTCTGTTGTTTTGCAAAGTGAATTTGCACATTTAAAAGATCTCTGAGACATAATTGCTAGATGTAGATGGGTGTAAACATGATGATGATGAGACCAGCTGTTGAAGTAGACTATGCACAATACTTTGAAGGCATGCACCATGCCAGTGGCAGTGGGGGAGGTGAAGACCATATGTAATGAGAGGCATTTTAGGAGTAGAATCTGTGTAATTTGGTTACCAATTTAGGTGGAGGGTGAGGAAGTAGAAGAAGGTGAAGTACTCTTCCCCCCTCCATATTTTCCCTCCTGTCTTTGGGTTCCCTAATTGGCTGCAACATCTTACAGAACTCATGAACCATCAAGAAAATGGCTCACCTGGTTGTGGAGGCTGGCTGGCCCGAAATGTGTCAGTCAGGCATTAGGCTGGAGGCATCTCCTGACTCATGTTGTTGTAGAGTCTGACAAACCCAAATCAGCAGGTCAGATAACAGGCTGCTGACTCCCAAGGCTGTGGAAGCTGGCAAATCAGGTCAGATGATAGTATGCTGACTCAAGAACCAGAGGTCAGATGATGATGACCCAGATGTAAGATACAAAGCAACAGAGGGTACTTTGTCAGAACATTCATATATATATTGGGTGCAGACCACGCCCTTAAAGAAACTCCTCTTACTTGAGCAAGACAGTGCAAAGGTTTGCCTTAAATAAGGGTGGTCATTAAGGCAGTGAATAAAGACACATCCCACCCTAATAGTACTTCATTATCATAATGGACAGCTCACTCCCAAATGGTACCATAACCAAAGGCATAAATGCTAGGATTCATAACACATCACAAAATGGAGGATAATTATATTAGACCACAAAATGGAAGATAACTACATCATTACATAACTGGCAAATTACTGAAAATCATGGTCCTATCATGTTGACATGCAACTTTAACCATCACAAGTTTTGTATACACTATTTGCATCAGCAACAAGTGGTCCAATCCTCTTGGTGACATGCAAGAACCTTATTTGCATAATACCACCCAATCATTCCACCACTTGTCTATCAGTTTGTTGCACTATGGTGGCATGTGTATTGCTGTGAGCCTGAAGCCTATGCCACCAGTATTTCAAATACCAGCAAGGTCACCCAGTGGAGGTTCCAGACTAAAACAGAGTGGGAAGAGGACAGAGCTATCCACTTCTGAAAAAATTGGCCAGTGAAAACTTTATGAATAGTAGTGAAACACTGTCTGCCCTATTACTGTTATAGTGCTGGAAGATGAGGCCCTCAGCTTGAAGGCACTCAAAACACAACTAGGGAAGGGCTCCCTCAATAAAGTAGAGTCAACCTTAATGACAGCTGCAAACATCTATTAATCAGAATGTGGAATATAAAAAAGTACAAATCTAGGAATATTGGAAGATGTAAAAAATGAAACACATAAAGATCGATATCTTACTTGTTAGTGAGCTGAAATGGACTGGTATTGGTGATTTTGAATCAGACAACCTTATGATCTACTATGCCTGGAATGACAAATTGAGGAGGAATGGTGTTACATTCATCATCAAAAAACTATTTCCAGATTGATCCTGAAGTATAATGCTGTCAGTGGTAGGATAATATCCATATGCCTGGAAAGATGACCAGTTAATACTAATATTATTCAAACTTACACACCAACCACTAAAGCCAAAGATGAAAAAATTGAAGATTTATACTACTTCTGCAGTTTGAAATTGACCAAACATGCAATCAAGATGTATTGATTATTCCTTGTGATTGGAATGTGAAAGTTGGAAACAGAGAAGAATCATCAGTAGTTGGAAAATATGGCTTTGGTGACAGAAATGACAACAGAGATTGCATGATAGAATTTTGTAAAACCAACAACTTATTCATTCATTGCAAATACATTTTTTTCAACAACATAAATGGTGGCTATACAAGTGGACCTTAGCAGATGGAATACACAGGACTAAGATTGATGACATCTGTGGGAAGAGGAGATGGAGAAGCTCAAGATCTTCAGTCAAAAACAGGCCAGGAGCTGACTGTAGAACCGACCACCAACTGCTTATATATAAATTCAAGTTGAAGCTGAAGGAAATTAAAGGAAGTTCATGAGAGACAAAATATGACTTTGATCATATTCCACCTGATTTAGAGAACATCTGAAGAATAGATGTGATGCACTGAACACCAATGATCAAAAACCAGATGAGTTGTGGGAAGACATCATGAACATCATACATGAAGAAAGCAAAAGGTCATTACAAAAAGAGGAATGGAAGAAAAGACAAAAATGGATGTCAGAAGAGACTCTGAAATTTGCTCTTGAATGGAGAGTAGCTAAAGCAAATGGAAGAAATGACAAGATAAAAAAGCTGAACAGAAGATTTCAAAGAGCAGTCCGAGAAGACAAAGCAAAACATTATAATGAAATGTCTGAAGACCTGGAGTTAGAAAACCAAAAGGGAAGAACATGCTCAGCATTTCTCAAGCTGAAAGAACTGGCCGGGGGTGGGGGTGGGGAGATACAAGTTGAAACACTGAAGGCTTCTATGGGCAAAATATTGAATGATGCAAGAAACATCAAAAGAAAATGGAAGGAATAAACAGAGTCATTATACCAAAAAGAATTGATTCATGTTCAACTATTTTAGGAGGTGGAATATGATCAAGAACCAATGGTTCTGAAAGAAGTCCAAGCTACACTGAAGGAATTGGTGAAAAACCAGCCTTCAGGAATTGATGGAATACGTGTGTTTCAGTGAACAGATGCAATGCTGGAGGTGCTTTCATTTATGTCAAGAAATTTGGAAGATAGCTACCTCACCAAATGACTGGAAGATATCTATATTTGTGCCCATTCCGTAGAATGATGATCTAAAAGAATGTGTATATATCATATCAATAATCATATCATTAATATCACACAGAAGTAAAATTTTGTTGGAGATAATTCAAAAATGGTTGCATCTGTCTATTGACAAGGAACTTCCAGAAACTCAAGCTGGATTCAGAAGAGAACATGTAACAAGGGATATCATTGCTGATGTCAGATGTATCTTAGCTGAAAGCAAAGAATACCAGAAAGAAGTTTACCTGTGTTTTATTGACTATGCAAAGACATTTAACTGTGTGGATCATAACATTATGAATAACCTTGCAAAGAATGAGAATTCCAGAACATTTAATTGTGCTCATGAGAAACCTGTACATAGACCAAGAGGCAGTTGTTCAAACAGAGCAAGGGGACACTGCATGGTTTGAAATCAGGAAGGGAGTGTGTCAGGATTGTATTCTTTCACCATACTCATTCAATCTGTAGGCTGTGCAAATAATCTGAGAAGCTAGACTATGTAAAGAAGAACATGGAGTCAGGATTGGAGGAAGAGTCATTACCCACTAGACCTATGCAGATGACACAACCTTGCTTGCTGAAAATGAAAATGATGTGAAGCACTTGCTGATGATCAAAGACTACAGTCTGCAGTATGGATTACACCTCAACATAAAGAAAACAAAAATCTTTACAACTGGACCAATAAGCAGCAATGATAAATGGAGAAAAGATTGAAGTTATCAAAGATTTCATATTACTTGCTTCCAAATCAACATCCATGCAAACAACAAATCAAGAAATCAGATGGCATATTGCACTGGGTAAATCTGCTGCAAAAGACCTCTTTAAAGTACTGAAGAGCAACAATATCTCTTTGAACACTAAGGTGCACCTAACCCAAACTATGGTATTTTCAATCACCTCATATGCACGTGAGAGCTGGACAATGGATAAGGAAGACCAAAGAAGAGCTGATGCTTTTGAGTTGTGGTGTTGGTGTGGTGAAAGTACCATAGACTTTTGGAAGAAAGAACAAATCTATCCTGAAAGAAGTGCAGATGGAATGCTCCTTGGAATTGAGAATGGCCAGACTTTGTCTCACCTACTTGGTCATGTTGTTAGAAGGGACCAGTCCCTGGAGAAGGGCATCATATTTCATAAAGTGGAGGGTCAGTGAAAAAAGGCGAAAACCTTCAATGAGGTGGATTAACACAGTGACTGCAATGATGGGCTCAAGCACAGCCAGGATTGTGAGGATGGCATAGGACTGGCCAGTGTTTTGTTCTGTTGTACATAGGGTTGCTATGAGTTGAAGCTGACTCAGTGACACTACCACCAAGAACAACACTCAATCATTTGTGGGAATCATAAAGACTATGGCTAGAAAAGGCCATATTAAATAATTCACTGCACCACAGAAAAACAGCATTTTTATTATTTTCCTTCCTATCTTATATTTCTTTCATTTCCAAGGCCTACAGGCAGTGGCATGAGATTTTAAGTTAAATGAATAGAGGAGGTTGGACACCAGCCCCATGAAAGAAGAATGTCCCTTAATTCCTTTTTAAGTATTTGCCTCTTATTTTATAAAGCTGAATATGTAATTTTATAAGGAAAGAGTTTTTATTTTTGTGGTGTCCTTATAGGATAAATTTGCCCTGTCAGAAAATATCGAATTTTTTAACTAGTTGATTTATTCAGAGGTCTCTGAATATTTCAGAATGCAATCAATTGTACTTTTGATAAACCATAAACCATGTTTACTGCCTTATTTATTGAATTTAATCAAAGTGACTTAATGGTTAACTAGTACAGTGCTCTTGATAGACCCCAGACAGTAGGTCTAATTATTGGAGACAATAATACAACAAAATGATGGGAGGATTTGTACTCTTGCAAAAAGGAGCAAAGGGAAAGATTTTCTATTTGTCTGTTTGGAGGCAGAGTTGTCTGGAAGATAGAAGGCCGGCATTCTGAAAACTTTCCCGTGGCTCTTCCTGTCTTTCAAGCAGGTGCAGGCGACACAAGACTCCTATTAAAGAACAGCCTTCACAGCTCCTCACAGCCTCACTGCTGTTTCTGCCTGGAGGTGTCAATAGATTCAAAGGTCATCTGCTTCTTAATATCCCATGTCTCTCTTTTTCGAGTGGTTTCAGTCTCATTTAGAGGCATTAAGATGAAGCTGCTCCCCAGTCAATCTGAGAGAATCAAAAGAGCCGTTATACCCCCTACAGAGCCTTTTGCAGCTCTCTGGGTGTTAACACTCCAAATGATTTGATTATGTTTGGTTATAGTTGCAATATTGATTGGAGTTAGAGGTGGCCGGGAAGGGTCGAACTGTGCTTTCAGTTTCCTTGTAGTTACATAGATCAGAGTATATTACTTCCACATCATCTGTGGGAAAGAATCATCGTCATCTTTCCAAAACCAAAATGCACCACAAAAAAACATTTATAGACCTAAAGAAAGCCTTGATAAAACTAGCTGGCACAGTAACAATTTGGTTTTCACTAAGCAGTTTTCTTTGGTGAATAAATAGCAAATGTTTTATGCACAGAGTGAAGATCACTGAAAACTCTTATATTTGATCTTGACAAGTTCACTGAAAAATTGACAAGAGAAACATTCACTTTAGACAGTGCTGGTCAATGTAATAAAGATCCTGGAGAACTAAATCTTTAGGTTTTATATCAAATGCAACACAGACCTACAGACTAGGGATTGTTTTCAGTCCTTCTTGATGTTTACACATCAAACATCCATAGAAGAATTGCTTTTTAAAACAGGTACACATGGCTTAGAGAAGACTCTAGCATAAAGGACCCAGGTGGTTTTTTGAGGGTATTGCATTTTGTGCTTGGCTTGAGCCATCAATAAAACAAAACAGAAACAGCCCATTGTCATCAAGGCAATTTTGACTCACAGCAACCTATGTGTTTTTATAGAGTAGAATTGTGCTCCATAGGGTTTTACTGGCTGCTCTTTGTGGAAGCAAGTGCAGGCCTTTCTTCTGTGGTCGATGGGCTGTTTGAACTATCAACCTCAGGTTGGTAGATGAGTGCAAGCTATTCGGGCCACCCAAGAACCTGATCCATCACTACCAGGGCAAAAATACACGCTAGTGGAATGACCTAGCACTACTTCACTTCCACATTGCAAACACTTGACACACTGTATTTGAAAGAAGTTCAATGAACATAAGCCATGTAATAGAGAGCATACATGTGATGATGAACTGTCCCTCAGTTTTTCCATTTTTTGGGGGCGTCACAATGCCCATCATCCCCAGATCACTCCGTATCCCTGGAGAGGGAGGAGGGAACATTCCTGTCCCTGAGCCATATGGTTTCTGGCAGGAATGGTCCATGATTGAATTGCCTCTGGTTTTGTCAGGGCTTCAAAGGCAGCTTTTGGCATGTACCTGTTTCTGAATAGGGAAAGGAGAGACATACAAAGGTCCCGAGGAAAATTAAAGAGAGAAAAAAAAGAGAAACAAACAAACAAACAAACAAACTCAACACGTTGCTGGAAGATCCATACATTCTCAGGAAAAAAAAAAAAAAAAAGATAAAAATGTTTTCTGTTATTTAATTCTGAAAATGCAGTTTATTTGCATTTACTGAACTGCATACTAATACAATAAGGAGTTTTGGTGGCACAATGATTAAAGCATTCAGCTGCTAACCAAAAGTTTGGCAGTTTGAATCTACTAGCTGCTACGCAGGAGAAACATGAGACAGTCTGCTTCCATAAAGACCTACAGCTTGGGAAACCCTATGGGGTATTTCTACTCTGTCCTGTAGAATCTCTAGGAGTTGGAATTGACTCAGTGGCAGTGGGTTTTATACTAATTCAATAACTTTGATGTGACAGTTGTATAGTCAAGATGGATTGAAACAGTGGCTGTGGTGATGGTCTCAAGTATAGAAAGGATCGTGGAGCTGGTGTGAGACTGGGCAGTGTTGTTCTGCTGTGCATAGGGTCACCATGAGTTGGAGATGGCTCAATGGCACCTAACCACAACAACAACATTGTAGAATAGCAAATATAGGAACTTTGGTAGCATAGTGCCTAAGGTACTTGACTGCTTACCAGAGGCTGGCAGTTCAAGCCCACTAGCCACTCCTCAGAAGGAAGGTTGGGCAATCTACTTCTGTAGTGATATTGCCTAGGAAACCCAGGGAGAGGTCACTATGAGTCGGGTCCGACACAACAGTACATAACAACAATTTAAGTAAAATGTCATCATACTACCTTTAAACAAAACAAAGCTTTGACAAAAGATGGAGGAAAGAAAAACTCCTCACCTCCCCCCACACACATAAATCATAGCACATCAGAAATAGGAAATATATTTTATGAGAAAGTAATGAACAAATGGAAAAGAAAAAAATCCCCATTGAACATAAACTGTTTTATGAGTACAAGCACTCCAAGGGCAGGGATGATGTCTGAGACCTTCTTTCCTCCCACAATGCCTAGCATGGTGTGTGGATTCAATAAATACCTTTTGAATGAATAAACTACAATCCAGAAAATCTTAGTGATATCTTCCTTCTCAGGTGCACTTTTTCCAAACAAATCTTTTTCATACATTGAAAGGAATATTGAGAACCAGATTATAGGTTGTAATGAAACTAAGGTCAAAAGGGGAGAGAAGGACAGGACAGGGAGCACAGGTGGCTGGGTGTTGTTTTATTGGTAGAGTGGCTCCAGGGGACATGATGTGGGAGCCCAGCAGCCCCAGCACATAGATGGCCTTTTGACCTCACTTCATCCTGAAGTTCCCTCCCCAAATTTGAGCAGTGCTTTCTGCTGGCAAAAACCAATTTGGTGATCCTACCTAATCCTCCACCCCCTAAAAAGAGGGAATCTTCCAACATGTTTTACAATCCCTTCTGTAATTTATTTTTATTTTTGTTCTCATTGTTGCTGTTGAGAATATACTCAGCAAAACACACACAGACGCAAATTCAGTGACACTGATCACATTCTTTGAGCTGTGCAGCCATTCCCATCCTGCTTTTGTGAGTTGTTCCTCCCTCATTCTTAAAAACCTCTTTTCTGATGTTGAATTTTTTTTTTTCCATAAAGGACTTCATTAAAGTTAAAGATCTGGCTGAACAAACTTGCCTGGCTGGAGTGAAGCCTGTGCTCCTTCATTGCAGGCACATGAGTAAATGATGCTTCACAGACTCTTTGCAGGTTAATAAAGGAATGTGTACAGAGACCTGGGAAGCATTTGATTAGTGGAGGAAGAACTTTGAGGGCTCAGAAAATCTGAAGCTTTTGATGTTGTTGTTGTGTTGTTATGTGCCGTCGAGTCAAACCTGACTCTTAGTGACCCCTCCTTGGGTTTCTGAGGCAGTATCACTATGAAGTAGATTGCCCAACCTTCCTTCCGAGCAGTAGCTGGAAGCTTTTGCTAAAATGTCACTCTAAATGCAATCTCTTTCCTACAGTGGCCGTAACTAAGCGTCACAAAGTGTGTGGCTTAAAATGACAGAAATTTATTGTCTCACACTTCTGGAGACTAGAAGTCCAAATTCAGGAGACTAGAAGACCAAGCTCTCTTTGAAGGCTTTAGGAGAGATCCTTTTTTGTCTCTCTTGGGTTTGGTTGTTGTTGTTGTGTGCCGTGGAGTCGGATGCAACTCATAGCAACCCCTCCTTGGGTTTCTGAGTCAGTATCATTATGGAAGTAGATTTGAACTGGGTTTGAACTGCCAGCCTTCTGGTTAGCAGTTAAGTGCCTTAGCCACTACACTACCAGAGCTTCTTTGGGTTTGGTAGCCCCAGGCATTTGAAGGCTTGCAGCTGCAGCTGTCACATGGCCATCTTCCCTCTGTATCTTTCTTTTATCAGAACATTACTCTTATGGGATTAGGAAAACTGCCCCCCCCCAATATGACGTTATATTAAGTTAACAGGTAACATCTTCAAAGATCCTATTTCCAAACAAAGTCACATTTACACAGGGCTTTAAACAGCTTCATTCTGGTTTAACTTCCTACTGAGAATTTGCATTTCCGCCCCAGACATACTGAATCAGAATCTACATTTTAACAAGAATTTTATGTATAGATTTTGATTCAGTATATCTGGGGTGGAAATGCAAATTCTCAGCAAGGCATTGATGTGGAATGAATCATTTTGAAGCCTCGCATTAATAGAAAACTGTTTTGGAGTATAGGAGGCCTGGTGGTAAGGAAGTTAAGTGCTTGACTGCTAACCGAAAGGTTGGATGTTGGAATCCATCAGTTGCTCTGTGGGAGAAAGATGTGGCAATCTGCTTCCATAAAGATTTACAGCCTGGGAAACCCTATGAGATAGTTCTACTCTGTCCTACAGGGTCACTGAGTCGCAATTGACTTGATAGGAACAGGTTTTTGGGAGACACTGTTCAATCCATAACAAGTACTCAGTGCTGTTGAGTTGGATCTGCCTCAGAGACCCCTCCTTGGGTTTCCAAAGAAGTATCACTACAGAAGTAGATTGCCCAACCTTCATTCTGAGATGTGGCTGGTGGGTTTGAACTGCCAGCCTTCTGGTTAGCAGTCACATGCCCTAGGCACTATGCCACCAGAGCTCCTAACAAGTAGTGAGGCAGATAACAAGACTTTGACGAGACCTTTATGCCTGTATAGGCAGTTAAATGGAACTTCCTTTACACTAGTGTGCTGCAGCTTTCTTAAAATCCCCAAGAAACCAAAGTGTGTTATCTTCAGGTGGATTCTTGTAACAGGGGAAGAGACTCTTCATGTCTGTCTTCCAGCTGAATAACCTTTGTTCCCTTTCTCCCTTCTTTGCTCCTTGCTTCCCTTCCTTCTTTCTTGTCTTCCGTCCATTCCTAGACATGTTCTTACTACCTACTGTGCAAATGGTAGGTAGATTGAGATACATAGACATAAATAATGCTTTCATGGACATCAACCATGCAAACAAATATTCCACTATACCTGCATGTGTTTCGTATGTCTTTCATTCACAGCAAATGTACAGAGGGAGCCATATAGGGAGGAAGCATCTGGAGACAGAGCTCTAACCTGGAAGATGAGTGGGAGTTCGGCACTTGGACAATGTTGGGAGGGTGTGTCTGGGCACTCTGTATGCATGGGATAGGCATTCTTACCAACAAATCAAAAGAAACACTAAATTCTGACTCTGGCATCTTTTATGAACTCTGAAAGCTTATGCTGACTATTTTTCAAAGGGAAGGAAACTCAACATAAAAAAGGAGGGGCAGCTAATATTGCCTATGGGCTGTGAAAATTTCATCTTCATTATTTCAATTAGCTCTCAAGTCTAAAAGGCATGCATTTCTTCCATTTCTTTATAGGTGCAGAAACTGAGATTTAGAGAGAGATTCATGAATAGTATCATTTGAAACTGTGACTATAAATCAAGTCTTTCTAACTTTTATATTTCTTTGGGTTTAGAGGATTTACAAAAAGTGACTAGGAAATCTGAAAATAAAATAAGATTATATAAGAATCTGGTTCAGGCATTATCTTAGTTATCTATAACTATTTATAGTGTGGGCTATAACAGAAATATTACAAGTGGATGGTTTTAATAAACAGAAATTTATTTTCTCACTGTTTAGGAAGCTACCTGTCTGAACTCAGTATGCTGCAGCAAAGTTTCTGTCTCTTGGCTCCAAGGAAGGTCTTTGTCTCTTCTGAGCTTCTGCTCCTGCGTGATTTTCATGTGGCTTGATATCTTATCCTCCCTCTCCAGGTACTCCTTTAAACTCTTTTATATTTCAAAATAGATTGACTCAAGACACATTCTACACTAATCTTTTCTCATTAACATAACAAAGACAACCCATTTCCAAATGGGATTATAACTGCAGGTTAGGATTTTCAACACATTTTTTGGGGGGATACAATTCAATCCCTAACAGGTATCTTCTCACAATGCTAGGAATCTGATAGATTCCAACATTATTTCCAACACTCTATTGCACACAACAAATTCCATTATAATAAAAATTAGACAGTTAAATTCTTTTAACATTGTTTATAGTAGTCAAATAGTTAATTTTCTATTGACTGGCACTCCTCAAATTTATCCAAATCCCAACCATTCCAGACCAGATTCAGATATAGGTAAATATTCCCAAAACTGAAAACAGATAACTTAGCCTAAGAAATACAGTTATGAATCCAATCTAAGTGAAATTTCCCATATGCCTCTTACCAATAAATAATGTGAACCATTTACTAACTTCCCAAACAGTTAATTGAATATCTTAGAAGAATTTTTAATTTCAATGTAATTGTCTTGCCATTCCTTAGCACTTATTCCTCTAATTTGAGATCTACTGGAGGGCAACATTTGCAAATTAGAAACATAATTGAAATCTACTGCTAAATAAATTGATGTTTACTGCTACATAAAATTAGTGCAATTGTTTTAAATGGTATAGAATCTATTTTCTTTTCAGTCCACTAGCTTCTTGTTTTTCTTTGATGGAATTGTAGTTGAAGATGACCTGAGAGAGAGAGAGAGAGAGAGAAAGAGAGAGAGAGAGATAGAGAGAAAGCTTTCTCCTTTGATATACTCCCAAATGAGCAGTAGCAGGAAGAAAAGGCAATATTTTGGGGGAACCACATCATACTCATAGGATGTGGTCTCTGACAATGGTGGGTCTTCCTTACTTTTCTGAAGTTGGAACCAAACTGTGTTAAAGATATTGCTAGAAAACTAACTCCACCTGCAAGAAATTTTTCAAAATTGAGTAACTGAAAGACATAAACAAAACTTATATTTATACTTGTTGTTAGCTGCCATCAAGTTGTCCCCCAATTTATGGCGACCTCATGCACATTGGGCCTGAGCCATTCTCATAAATGGTTGTCAATCAGACCATTGTGATAGGTCATAGGACTTTCATTGGCTGATTTTCAGAAGTAGATTTCCAAGTCTTTTTTCCTAGTCCAACTTAGTTGGGAAGGTCTCCTGAAACTGGTTTAGTGTCAAAGGAACATACAAGCATTCAGTGATAGACAAGTACTAGCTGGAGTGAGCTGAATTGATCAGGAACCAAACCAGGGTCCCCTGCATGACAGGTAAGAATTCTGCCACTTACTACCAGTTACCCCACTATTTATTCTCATAACTTAAACCCATACAAAAATAAGGCTGGATTTATTGGTGTTGAATTATTGATTGAGTTCACTGTTGTAAAGACAAATGAACTCTGCAAAACACAGTGTTCAGAGAATGAAAAAACAAAACATTGAGTGAGAGAAAATATTTACAAATCATGTATCTGATTAATATCTATAATATCAGTTGTTGTTGTTGTTGTTGTTAGGTGCTGTCAAGTTGGTTTTGACTCAAAGCAACCCTATGTACAACAGAATGAAACATTGCCCAGTCCTATACCATCCTCACAATCATTGCCACGCTTGAGCCCAGTGTCACAGCCACTGTGTTAATCCATCCGGTTAAAGGTCTTCCTCTTTTTGGCTGACCCTCCAGTTTACCAAGCATGATAGCCTTCTCCAGGGACTGGTGCCTTCTAACAACAAGACCAAAAAGTATGAGAGGTGAAGTCTGGCCATTCTTGCTCCAAAGGAGCATTGTGGCTGTATATCCTCCAAGGCAGATTTGTACATTCTTCTAGTAGTCCCTGATACATTCAATATTCTCTTCTAACACAACAATTCAAATACATCAATTCTTTTGTGGACTTCCTTATTCATTGTCCAATTCTCAAATGCATATTAGGTGATTGAAAAGACAATAGCTTGGGTCAAGTGCAACTTAATTTTCAAAGCGACCTCTTTGCTCTTAGACACTTTGAAGAGGTCTTTCATGGCAGATTTGCCCACTGCAATTTGACTTCTTGATGGCTGCTTCCATGGACGTTGCATGTGGAACCAAGTAAAATGAAATCCTTGAAAATTTCAGTCTTTACTCCATTTATAATGATGTTGCTTATTGGTCGAGTTATGAGGATTTTTGTTTTATTTATAGTAGGGTATAATCCATACTGAATGCTGTAGTTTTTGTTCATCACCAGCGATTCAAGTCTTCTTCACTTTCAACAAGCAATGTTGTGTCATTTGTATATCATAGTTGTTGATGGGTGTTCCTCCAATCCTGATGCTACATTCTTCCTCATATAGTCCAGCATCTTGGATTATTTGCTCATCATACAGATTGAATAATTATGGTGTAAGGTTGCAATCTTGATGTACACATTTCCTGATTTTAAACCATGCAGTATCCCCTTGTTCTGTTTGAATAACTGCCTCTTGGTATATGTACAGGTTCCCCATGAGCATAATTAAGTGTTCTGGAATTCTCATCATTTTCAGTTTTATCCATAATTTGTTATGATTCACAAAGGTAGATATTGCGTAGTCAAAAAAACAGAAGTCAACGTCTTTCTGATATTCTTTCCTTTTAGTCAAAATCCATCTGACATTGGCAATGATATCTCTCCTTCCACTCTCTCTTCTGAATATGACTTGAATCTCTGGCAGCTCCCTGTCAATGTACTGCTGCAACTGTTTTTGAGTTATCTTCAGCAAAATTTTACTTTTGCATGATGTTAATGATACTGTTAAATAATATATTCATTCTGTTGGATCACTTTTTCTTGGAATGAGTACAAATATGGGATTCTTCCTATTGGTTAGCTATCTTACAAATTCCTTGGCATATACAAATGTGCATCTCCAATGGATGAGCTGCATCCATTTGTTGAAACATCTTAAATGGTATTTCATCAATTCCTAGAGCTTTTTTGTCACCAATGCTTTCAGTGCAGTTTGAATTTCTTCCTTCAATACTATCGTTTTTTGATCACATGCTACCTCCTGAAATGTTTGAATGTCAACCAATTCTTTTTGGTACAGTGACTCTGTTCAATGTTTGCCTGTAGGGAGCCAAAATATGACCTTGAATATATCCCACCTGGATTTAGAGACCATCTGAAGAATAGATTTGATGCATTTGAACACCAGGGAGCAAAGACTGGACAAATGTGGGATGACATCAAGGAATTCATACATGAAGAAACCAAAAGGTCATTAAAAAGGAGGGAAAAGAAAAGAAGACCAAGATGGATATCAGAAAAGACTCTGAAACTTGCTCTTGAATGGGAAGTAGCTAAAGTGATGAAGTAAAAGAGCTGAGCAGAAAGTTTTAAAGGGTTGCTTGAAAGAACAAAGAAAAGTATAATGAAATGTGCAAAGACATGGAATTGGAAATTCAAAGGAGCAAAACACACCTGACATTTCTCCTGCTGAAAAAGCTGAATAAAAAAAAATTAAGTCTCAAGTTACAATATTAAAGAATTTCTATCATGTCTAGAATATACATATCTAGAGCATACATACAGGAGTTCTGGTAGCGTAGTGCCTAAGGCACTTGACTGCTAACCAGAAGGCTGGCGGTTCAAACCCACTGGCCACTCCTCGGAAGGAAGGGTGGGCAATCTACTTCCTTAGTGATATTGCCTCTGAAGCTCAAGGAAGGGTCGCTATGAGTCGAGGCTGACTGGACAGCACAAAACAACCACAACAACAGAGCATACAAACTACTCTTAAACATAATTTTTTTTTTTTTTTTTTTGATATACTAGTTTTAGCAGCTCTGGTAGCATAGTGCCTAAGGCACTTGACTACTAACCAGAAGGCTGGCAGTTCAAACCCACTGGCCACTCCTCGGATCGAAGGTTGGTCAATCTACTTCTGCAGTGATACTGCCTCGGAAACCCAAGGAGGGGTCGCTGTGAGTCGAGTCCGACTCCTCGGCACATAACAACAACAACAAGTTTTATTTTGTTTATATATTTATTTATTGTGTTTTGGGCGCAAATTTACAAAGCAAATTTGATTTACATTCAACAGTTCATGCACATTTGATTTCACAGCCCCGATTACCATCTCCAACCAGCAGAAAAACTCTTCTCCCCTCCCTTCCGTATGTCCTTCTTAACTATGCATTCCCGTCTGTTCAGCTTTCCCTCTATGTGAATGCCTCCCCTCTGGTGTCGCATAGCTGATGGAAACTTAAAATTTTTAAGCAAAAATAAGACAACCTAAATGAAAACTGGGCAAAGTTTGAGTAGACACCTCACAAAAGAAGATATCAAAATGGAAAATAAGCATATAAGAAGATTCTCAACATTTGTCTTTAGAGAATTTTAGATTAACCCAACAATGAGATACCACTTACTGTACACCTATCAGAATGGATAAAATCCCCAAATTTCACAATACCAAATGCTAATAAGGCTGCATAAAAACACAAAATCTCATTCTTTGTTTGTGGGAATGCAAAATGCTAGCCACATTTAAAGACAGTTTGTTAGTTTTTGACAAAACTAAATGTAGTCTTATCATATGACTCAGCAATCAAACTCCTAGATACTTACTCAACTGAGATGAAAATTTGTCCACACAAAACCCTGCACAGGAATTTCTATAAAAGCTTTATTCATAATGACCTCAAACCAGAAGTAACCAAGATGTCTTGCAATAGGTACGTGGATACATCCAAACGTTGGAATATAATTTAATGATAAAAATAAATGAACTATTAAGGCAGAAAAGGACATAGATAGACCTTAAATTCATGTTGTGAAGTGAAAGAAGCCAGTTTGAAAATGCTGTATGATTGCACTTATATTCTGGAAAAAGCAAAACTAAAGACATTAAATCAGTCAGTAGTTGCCAGGAATTCAGGGAGAGGGTAGATTTGAATAGGTAAAACACAGGACATTTCTTTCAACACTTTGGAACTATTCTGTATGATACTATATGGGTGGTACATGACAGTGTATTTGCCAAAACTTATAGAACTTTACATAACAAAGAGTGAACCTTAGTGTATGCAAATGTAGTTGTTGTTGTTATGTGCTGTCCAGTTGAACCTGACTCATAGTGACCCATCCTTGAGTTTCCAAGGCGGTATCACTACGGAAGTAGATTGCCCAACCTTCCTTCTGAGGAGTGGCTGGTGGGTTTGAACCGCAAGCCTTCTGGTTAGCAGTCAAGTGCCTTAGGCACTATGCTACCTGAGCTCCTATATGCAAATAAATAATAATAAAAAAAAACAATTAGGAGATGAAGACATCCTAGGATGGAATGCAGACTATGATAAATGAATCTTACTGTATTATACATACGTGATGTAACCTCACTAAAGGTGTGGGGAAAGGTGCTTATATAAGTAAGTTTGGTAATGAGTAAAGACTGTAAGACTAAAAACAAAAGAAATTTTATATAAGCACTGAACTCTACTTGAGAAGGTTTATTTTTCTCATGAGGGTGCAAACTTATGGTTGAAACCACCATGCATGAATACAAGGATTAAACAAATCACTAAATGAATGTGTGGATGGTAGGGACCAGATTTTTTACTATCGAAATGGAAAGTTACAAATAAGCAAAGGGGGAGGCTAGAATGAACTATTGGTACTGAATTACATTTGGAGTCATCAGTTTAGCTTGCTATAGATGTAGATGGATAAATATAAGAAAATTATTCTAGATATATGTGTATATACAGGCTAGCATACACACAAGGCACTCTGGTGGTGTAATGCCTAAGGCATCTGACTACTAACCAGAAAGTTGGAGGTTCAAACCCACCAGCCACTTTGTAGACGGAAGACTGGGCTATCTACTTCCACAAAGATTTACTACCTCAGAAACCCAAAGGGGCTCACTAGGAATTGGAATTGACTCAGTGGCAGTGAGTTGGGTATTGTTTTTTTGGAGTATACACACATATATTTCTATATGTGTATGCTGTGTTTAAGGAGCTCTGGTAGCATAGTGCCTAAGGCACTTGACTGCTAACCAGAAGGCTGACCATTCAAACCCACCAGCCACTCATCGGAAGGAAGGTTGAGCAATCTACTTCCATAGTGATACTGCCTCAGAAACCCAAGGAGGGGTCATGAGTCAGGTCTGACTTCATGGTACATAACAACAACAACAACAACATGCGGTGTTTGCTGAGAGGGCCTAGAAGCAATGACACCCTGATAAGAGCAACGAGCACAGCACTGGCCAGATCTTGGCTTCTAATACCATTCTGTAATAAAAGGAATCAGGACTCTTTGACAAAATGTCTAACTCTAGAGCAGAGTCAGGAAATACACAAACTGAGCTTGGGCCATTTCATTGTTGTTGTTGTTGTTGTTATATGTCGTCGAGTCGGCCCCGACTCATAGCGACCCCTCCTTGGGTTTCCGAGGCAGTATCACTACGGAAGTAGGATTGCCCATTTCATACCACTAGAAATTAAGGAAGTGTCCAAAAACAATATGATGGGGGTATGTCAAAAGAGTGTAGAAACCAACTGAAAAAGCTTCTGATGGCCTAAGCTAGAATGATCTCAGGAACAAAATAAATACCATTAGTATTAAATTGTAATCCAAATGATAAAATGTTAGATTATAAACCAAAGTATAAAATAAATGCCCATGAGATCATACTGATATAAATACATGATTAGATAAACAAATAAATGAAAGAGAATAGATAAATCTCTCAAGCAGAATTCCAAATAATTTATGTAAATGCTTAAGTCTCAAGGAGATGAAAGATAATCCCTACACTTATATATGGTCTACACAGTACAGACATCTACAAAATACTATCTCAACTACGTGATTAAGGTCACATCAACAGTGATAAGTCATATCACAGGTACTTGTTGACACCATGTGCCTGTGATATGGTCAGAATGAAACTTTTCCACTGTGGTCTTCTTCCCCAAACTCATAACCCCAGTGTAACCATGAGAAAACCATGGGGTAAACTCACATTGAAGGACATTCTATAAAATACGGACCAGTATTATTCAAAGTCATAAAATAAGTGTGAGGAATTGTCACAATGTAGAGGCGCCTAAAGGAAACATGACAATTAAATGTAATGTGGCATTCTGAATGGGATTCTAGAACATAAAAAGGACATTAGGTAGAAAGCTAAATGAATCTGAATAAATTATGAATCTCAGTTAGTAATAATATTGGTAGCAGTAGTGGTTTATTAATTCTGATAAATGTAATGTAAACTTAACAGGAGAAATTGGGTGGAGATAATTGGAGGCTTTCTTTGCATTTGTTTTGTAAATCTAAAATTATTTTAAAATAAGTTTGTTTATTTATTTTAAAGAAGGATATGAACATCAGTGTAACCTGAATCTTGGCCATTAAATGGTTAGGAAGTAATTGTGATAGTGTCAACATGAAGCCAAAACAAGGCAGAAAAATATCAGGATGGTGGTAGTATTTATAGAATTGTAACTGTGCTGGACTGACTGCATAATTTTGGCTTTACCTCTTATACTACAAGTTTGGTAATTGTTTCTCTTGTGTTCATCCTTCTCTTTGAATTTTTACCTCTATTGACCTGTTTTGAATGTTTTTACCTCATATGTTCTGAAATTATCTTTCTATTCTTATCATTCACCCATCTAAACAAATCTGACCTCCAGGCAAACTGGTTTATTCACTGTCTGTTAAAAACGCACTAACATACTATGCAAAAATATTATTCTACATCTTACTTTGGTGACTAGTGACTGAGGTCTTAAGAGCTTGCAAGCAGCCACATAAGATGCAGCAATTGCTCACCCAGAGCAAAAGAGAAAGAAGAAAATCAAAGATACCTGGAAATAATTAGTCCAAGGGATTGGTGGGCCATTCCAACCTCAGCCTACATGACCCTAAATCCAGAAGAACTAGATGGTGCCCAGTTATCACTGTCAACCACTTGGAAAGGGATCAGAATAGGAGATTCTGGATACAGTGGGAGAAAAATATGGAACAAAACTCACAATCATAAAAAAGACCAGGCAAATTAGGCTGATAGAGACTGATGAAACCACTGAGACTATGGCACCTAGTCACCCTTTGGGCATGGAAATGAACACACTCCCATGGCTTGCAGCTAAACAAAAGACAGACCTACAAGGTGAACAATTACACCAGATCAGTACACTCCTCAGAACAATCAACCATGGGAGAGCAGAAGGGCAAAATTTGCACAGGGAGATAGCTCAGAGGGTAGTAATACACAGGAAAGAAGGACACAGGGAAAAGGTAATCATAGGCAGGAAGTGAGAAGAGAGCTGTTACATTATGTGGACTGTAATCAACATCATGACACAAAATATACAGGAACTGTTGAATAGAAAATGAAATTGCTCTGTAAACTTTCACCCAAATCACCAAAACACAAACAACAACAAAATGTATAGAAGGTTCTTATTCTCCAGCCATTCTCCTCGCTGCAATGCATCTCCTCTCACAGTTCCAACTATCCATCTTGAAGTTTTAACTATATATTATGGCTTTTTTTTTTTTTTTTTTTTTATTAGCTTTCTTTGATTTCCTCAGCTGAAACAGATCCCATCCTGCTGTGATTCACAAGGTCACTATACACATCTCAAGTGTATCATATACTTCTTTATGATGGCATTTTGCATGTAGCTACTCCATTGGCTATTAAATACTTTGAGAATCCAAACCAAACCTGCTGTTATGGAGTGGATTCTGACTCATAGTGACCATATAGGACAGAATAGAACTACCTCATGGGATTCCAAGGCTGTAATCCTTATGGAAGCTGACTACCACTTCTTTCTCCTGCAGAGTGGCTGGTGGATCCAAACCACTGATCTTTAAGTTACCAGCCAAGTGCTTAACCACTGAATCTCCAGGGTCCTGCTTTGAAGATGTGGATGTTGTTGCTAGGTGCCATCCAGTGGGTCCAACTCATAGCTAAAACAGATCAAGTCCTGATATTTTGCATTGAATATGGCACTGTACCAGGGTTCCCCAGTGAAACAGAACCAATAATATATATGTTTTATTTTAAAGAATTGCCTCTGATGACTCTGAGCTGACTGACCTTTGTAGGGCAGGAAGGCTGGAAATTAAGGTCAGATTTGATGATGTAGTCTTGAGGCAGAACTACTCTTTCTAGAAACCTCAATTTTTGCTATTAAGGCCTTTAACTGATTGCAGGAGGCCCAAACATATTATCTAGAGTAATCCTTTTACTTATAGTTAAGTGATTGTAAATGTAACGACATCTACAGAACATCTTTACAGCAACACCTAGATTAGTGTTTGACTAAATAATTGAATACTATATAGCCTAGTCAGATTGACACATAAAATTGACCATCCCAGCACTCCACACAGGTATTTACGAAAGATTGGTTTATCAAATTTATCTAATGTTGCACAGTCATTTCAGCTAAAAGAAATGCTTGAAACCAAAATCAATTGGATGAATTTTAAAATAAAAATTCAGTTATTTATAACAAGTCATTTGATGGAAAGAGACTGCTAATCTCTCCCTCCCCCACACACACATCTGTTATTATTGTGGTCTCTCCATTTGCTGATGATAATACACTGAGTCAATGCATGTCAGGTAATGCCTCTTGTGTGTGAGCCATTATTACAATAATTAATAACAATGGCAGCTCAGTTGATAGGAACTTGGCAATGTGTGTATCCTTATCTTCAAAGCTACAAATGGTTTGGGATTTGGCTCCTTGTGAAAGTATTTAATAGGAAAGTGCGTGTTTAGAATCTGTTCCCAGCTCAAAGACTGACTCTTATCTCTAACGTCCTTAATGAGAAAGCATCTGACAAACTGACTGGCATAGTCCACTCTTCTGTGTAATTTTCCTTCTTGCCAAATGAGTTTCTGGTAGTCTCCCCTTCTAACTTAGGAACTGTTGAATAATGAACAGTCTGAGACCAGTGTCTGAAGTTTTGGAAAGCTTTCTTCAAAAAGTGATTTCACAGAGTAAAATTAACTTACTGAGAAGGTGAAAAAAAATCAACCTTTTATTTTTAAAATTATGCCAGTTAACTATTTGATGAGCTTTAATTGACTGATGGTTGTAATACTCCACATCTGCCCAAGAAGCAATCCATATGATGACTGCCACAGAGTTCTTTTGTTTAATAAAACACAGTCCTAGAGAACTTTGCAAATAAACAAAACCAAAAGATATTATCAATAATAATATATATTATTTGAGTCTGCTCATAAAGCTTACTAAATAGAATTTATTATTAGTTTATTTATTAATTTTAAAATATTCAATAAACATCTAAATAGAGTAGGATTGATATAGTGAGGAAAAATGCAAAAAATTCAAAGGAAAATAGCTGGCCTTATTTTATAAAAACAAACCTGAAAATAAAAGCAAAATTGTCAAGTGAAAAAATTTATCAAAATGAGGGCTAGAAAAAGAATAATCATGACTCCATTGTCTTCATCAAGAGACATATTTGGAGTTCTACTACAGTAGGAAAATACTGTGTGAGACAGACATACAAATATGTAGTCTCAAAAAACAGGAGGATTTGGTACATTTTTAAATTTATATATATTTATTATATATTAGGGTTATTATTTAGTGTGCTTACATGATATTGTATTTATTAAACCACGTATTTAGTATGGCTGTAT
>NW_006921718.1:8682058-8685519 GCF_000298275.1 Orycteropus afer afer
AAACCCAAGGAGGGGTCGCTATGAGTCAGGGCTGACTTGACGGCACACAGCAACAACAACAACAATTATATCATGTATTTATTAAATTATATATTTAGTATGGCTGTGCCCAGAGTTTTTTTTTTTTTTAATTGTGATTTGGGTGAAAGTTCACAAAGCAAATTCATTTTCCATACAGCAGTTCACTTACACTTAGTCTTATGACATTGCCTACAATTTACCCCAATGCAACAGCTCCTCGCCCACTTCCTCCCAATATTACCTCTTCCCTGTGTCCATTCCTGCATGCATTCCTGCCCACTGAGCTATCTCCTGTGCATAAACAGCCCTTCTTTCAACCATGATTGTTCTCTCCAAGGAGTGTATCTACCTTGGGTATAAATGTTCAACTCATATGCCTGTCTTCTGTTTGGCTGGAAGCCACAGGAGGGGGTTCAATTCCAGACCTGAAGGGCAGCTAGGGGCCATTGTCTCAGTGGTTCCCCCAGGCTCTATCAGACCAGCAAACTTTGTCCTCTCCCTCCTTTTTTTTTTTTCCTAAATGACTTTGAGTTTTGTTCCACATTGTTCTCCTCTCTATCTGGGATCTCCTACATAGATCCCCCTCTGAATGGTTGACAGTGGTAGCCAGGCACCGTCTAGTTCCTCTGGTCTCATGGTCATATAGGCTGTGGATCATATGGTGTACCAGTCACTTGGACTAATTGTTTCTGTGAATCTTTGGTTTTCTTCATTATTCTTTGCTCTGGATAAGGAAAGACCCATTGTTGCATCAAAATGGCCACTTGCAAACTTTTAAGATCCCAGTCAATACTCACCAAAGTAGGAGGTGGAACAATGTTTTGTGTAGTATGTTATGCCAAATGAGCTTAATGTCCCCTGCGACTATGGTACTGAACCCACAGGTTCAACTACTCACACCCTCTGGGTAGCTGGCTGTGACCAAGAAGTGACTACAATCTTGTCCCTTGTCAGCTCTACTATACACCTGGGAATTCTTACAGAACATACAAATACACTTATAGAACCACTGTCTGCCAACCCTATACATGGTCTTGGGTACACTCCCTGATGCATAGACATACCTAATAGTTCAGCTTGTCCACCCATCTATCCACCCATATATCCATGTTTGCCTTCACTGATAATGCAGTCCTGTATGTGCAAAAACAATCATTCTTATTGTCTGTACCTCCCATGTACCTCTCTATGTCTTCCTTTTCCTCATTGTCACCATGTTGGTCACTCACATTTGGTACATTGCCCTTCTCTTCACCCAAATCAATACTTATCTCTATCTATCTAGCAGTGTTCCCTCCTTTCCCCTCCCACCTCTGGTAACCAAAAAAGAAAATTTCCTTCCATATATAAACCTTTCCTTGACTTTTACAACAATGGATTAATACAATATTTGTCCTTCTATGATTGACTTATTTCACTCAGCATAATGTCCTCCAAGGAGCTCTGGTAGCATAGTGCCTAAGGCACTGGACTACTAACCAGAAGACTGGCAGTTCAAACCCACCAGCCACTCCTCAGAAGGAAGGTTGGGCAATCTACTACCGTAGTGATACTGCCTCAGCAACCCAAGGAGGGGTCGCTATGAGTTGGGGCCAACTTGACGGCACACAATGACAACAACAGTGTTCTCCAAATTCATCCACGTTATGTGGTATTTTGCAGATTCTAGGTTATTCTTTAGGGTTACATAGTATTCCGTTTTGTGTATGTACCATAGTTTGGTTATCCGTTCCTCAGTTGATGGACACTTAGGTTGTTTCTGTCTTTTTGCTATTGTAAATAGTGCTGCATATGTCTGTTCTTGTCATGGCTCTCACTTCTTTAGGATATATATCTAGTAATAGAATGGCTGGGTCAAATGGTATTTCTAATTCCAACTTTTTAAGGAATCGCTGTACAGCTTTTCACAGTGGTTGTATCATTTGACAGTCCCACCAGCAGTATATGAGAGTCCCAATCCCTCCCCATCCTTGCCAGCATTTGTTATTTTCTGTCCTGTTGAACTCTGCTACTAGTGCTGGAGCAAGATGTTATCTCATTGTTGTTTTGATTTGCATCTCTCTAATGGCTAATATTAGTTCATGAGCATTTCTTCATATGTTTGTTGGCCGCCTGAATATCCTCCTTGGTGAAGTGCCTATTTATGTCTTCTGCCCATTTTTTGATTGGATTATTTGTCTTTTTGTTATTGAGGTGTTGGACTTTTCTATAAATTCTAGAGATAAGTCCTTTGTCAGATATGTCATTGCCAAATATTTTTTCCCAATCTGTAGGTTCTCTTTTGACTCTTTTTGGAGAAGTCTTTGGAAGCACATAAAAATTTAATTTTTGGAAGGTCCCATTCATCTAGGTTCTCTTCTGCTGTTTGTGCATTTTGGATTATGTTTGATAGTCTATTTATGCCATATATTGGGGCCCCTAAATTTGCTCCTCATTTTTCCTTGAGGAACTCTATAGTTTTAGGTTTCACATTTAAGTCTTTGATCCATCTGGAGTTAGTTTTTGTTTATGGTGTGTGGTACAGATCTTGTTTCAATTTTCTGCAAATGGATATCCAGTTATGCCAACACCATTTATTTAACAAACATTCTGTTCCCCATTTAATGGATTTAGGCCCTTTGTCAATGATCAGCTGACCATAGATTGATGGATTTATTTCTGGGTTCTCAATTCTATTCCATTGGTCTATACACCTATCTTTGTAACAAGACCAGGCAGTTTTGAGTGTAGTTGTAGTTGTTGTTATGTGCTGTTGAGTCGGACCCAACTCATAGCAACCCCTCCTTGAGTTTCCAAGGCAGCATCACTACGGAAGTAGATTGCCCCATCTTCCTTCCTAGGAGTGGCTGGTGGGTTTGAACTGCCAGCCTTCTGGTTAGCAGTCAAGCGCCTTAGGCACTATGCTACCAGAGCTCCTGTGGCTGTATAGTAGGTTTTGAGATCTGGCAGTGTGAGACCTCCTACTTTGTTCTTCTTCAACAATGCTTTGCTTAACTGAGGTCTCTTTCCTTTCCATATAAAGTTAGTGATTGGTTGTTCTATATCCTTAAAAATATTGATGGGTTCTGGATTGGGATTGCATTGAATTTAGACATTGGTTTGGGTAGAATTGACATTTACACAATGATCAATCTTCCTATCCATGAACATGGTATGTTCCTCCATTTGTGTAGATCTCATGGTTTCTTGAAGTAATTTTTTATAGTTTTCTTTGTACTGGTCTTTTGTGTCCCTGTAAGATTTATTCCCAATTCTTTTCTTTTTTTTTTTTGTAGCTATTGTAAATGGTATTGATTTCCTTATTTCTTTTTTAGTAATGTCTTTGCTGGTGTAGGGAAATCCAACTGATTTTTGGACATTGATCTCGTATCCTGCCACGATGCTAAATTTCTCAATTAGTTCCAGTAGATTTTTGACTGAGTCTCTTGGGTTTTCTAGGT
>NW_006921718.1:8687429-8690751 GCF_000298275.1 Orycteropus afer afer
TTAACTCTTTTTCCATTGATGTCCTTATTGTTGATTTCTAATTTGATATCATTGTGATCTGAGAAGATGCTTTGCAGTATTTCAATGTTTTTAAATTTATGAAGGCTTGTTTTATGGCCTAACATATGGTCTATCATGGAAAATGTTCCATGTGCACTGGAAAAGAATGTATACTGTGTCTCTGTTGGGTGAAGTGCTCTGTAGATGTCTATAATGTCAAGTTGGTGGATTGTATTGTTTAGCCCTTGTGCATCTTTGTTGAGTTTCTTTCCAGTTCTATCTTTCATTGAAAGTGGGGTATTAAAGTCTCTTACTATGACTGTGAAGTCATCTATTTGGCTTTTCAACCCTTTTAAAGTCTGATTTATGTATTTTAGGGCTCTTTTATTGGGTTCATATATATTTATTATGGTTATATTTTCTTGTTCAATTGATCCTTTAATCACTATATAATGTCCTTCCTTGTCTCATATGGTGGTTTTTGTTCTTAAGTCAATTTGATCAGAGATTAATATTTCCACTCCTGCTTTTTTACTGTTGCCATTTGCTTGATATATTTTTTCCCAACCTTTGATTTTTAGTCTATTTTTATCTTTGTCTCTAAGCTGTTTCTCTTGTAGACAGCATATTGATGGGTTTTGTTTTCTTATCCAATCTGCAACTCTCTATCTCTTGAATGGTGCATTTAATCCATTAATATTCAGTGTAATTATTGACAAGTATGAATTGGTTGTTGTCATTTTGTTATGTGTTTTTTCATGGTGTCCCTGGTGTCTTTGTTCCATATTATTTTCCATACTGAGCTCATTATGTTTATGAATCATGTTATCATTTCCTTTTTTGCTCTTGTAGTATTTGCTGAATATTTGTGCTTGTCCTCTTTTTTATTGTGAAGTGAAGGCTTATCCTTTTTCTTTGAGTTTACCTTGTGATTTATAATTTTCTCCCCAAGTTTAGAACAGTCCATTCTATCTTGCAACTCTCTTGACTTCCTCACCATTTAGAAGTTCTGTACTTACACAGTATTTTCCCTCTTTTTGGTTTGTAGTTGTCCTCCCTTGTCAATTGATGTTTCTGGTTCCCTGTTTACAATTTTCTAAGCTTATTTTACTTTGGATATGGTCATAGCTATGGTTTCTGGGTTATGTCATCTTGTGTATTAATCGTCGGTTGTTGTTTGTTATTATTGGTTCTCTGTTCAAAGGACTCCCTTTAGTATCTCTTATAAGGTTGGTCTGGTTTAACAAATTTCCTTAATTTCTGCTTATCTGGAAATCTCCTAATTTCACCATTATATTTGAGGGACAGTTCTCCCAGGTATATAATTCTTGGTTGAAAATTTTTCTCTTTCATAGTTTTATATATACCATTCCATTGCCTTCTCGCTTGCATGATTTCTGCTGAGAAATCAGAGCTTATTCTTGTTGTTTGTCCTTTGTAAGTAAACTTTTGCTTTTCCTGTGCTGTTTTTAGGATTCTTTCTTTGTCTTTGGTTTTGAAAAGTTTGATGATGTTATGGCTTGGTGATTTCCTTTGGGGTCTATCCTGTTTGGGGTTCATTGTACTTTGTGAATGGAGATATTCTCATCTTTCATCACAGGGAAGTTCTCCTCCAACAAATCTTGAACAATTTTCTCAGTGGTTTTATTTTTCTCTTTCTGTTCTGGAATTCTAATGACATGTAGGTGATTCCTTTTGATGCTATTCCACATGAACCTCAGGCTTTCTTCATTTTGTTTTGATGTTTTTTTTTTTTTTTTTTTTTTTTTTTCTGATTGATCCCTTTCCAAAGAAGTATTCATGTATTTGTCTTCAATCTCATTAATTCTGTCTTCCATTACATCAATTCTACTCCTTTGCCCTTTCAATGTGTTTTCTATTTCTGAAATTTAGTGTTAATTTTCTGGATTTCTATCTGTAGATTTTGAATTATTTCTAATATTTCATTTATTTTGTCATTTTGTTCTTTTATTTTCTTATGAAATTCTTCTAGGGTTTTGTTTGTATTTTCCTTGATCTGTTCTCAAACCTTTGTAGATGCCTAAATATAATTCTTTTGAATTCCTTATAAGCGAGTTCCAATGCTGCTTCTTCCTCAGGGATGTGTTGTGGGTCTGTATCCTGCTCCCTTGTTTCTACCACTTTATCTTGCTTCTTTGTGTGGACTTTGGTGGTCTGTTGTCTCTGAGACATTGTGACATTGTTCTACTTAGATCTCTGTTAACTGTTTGTGAACAGTAGCTAAGGGTGAGTCAGAGTCTTCTTGGTGGTTCTTTATCATTGGCCCTTTGGTGGAGAAGGAAGTGGTGGCTCTCACCCAGTAAGTGAAGCTGCAAGAAGTGTGGGTGTAGTTGTGTTGTATGGGGACCATTGCTGTCTCCCACTCAGTCAAAAATAACAACTGAGTAACCATCAAAAGAGTAAAAGCAAATGGACAAGAAACACACCATGTAATCAGACAGGAACAATAACCAAAAAAAGAAAAATGGGAATAACAACAACATCAACAACAATGATGCACCTCAATACTTGGGAGGGGGCAATAAGAGAAAAAAGGTAGAGTAGGAGAATAATGAAGGAAAAAATGGGAAAAACACAAATAGAAAAACAAGGGATGGGGATAACCATGAGAAAGAAAAGTAAATTGGAATCAGGAACAGGGAAAAGAGAAAAAGCTGAAAACTACAACCTGGGAAGGGAAGAATGAAGAATAATAATAAAAAGGACAAAAGTAAAAATAATAATAATAGTTTTAAAGCAGACAAAAACAAATAAACTAAAAAAAAAAGAAAAGAGAGAAAAAAGAAAAAAAGTCAGGGAAGGGTGGGGCAGGGCACCCAGGCTCTGTCTGAGCCCACAGACTGGATGGAATTCCTGCCAGCCTAGAAGGGGGTTGGGAGTGAGGGGTGGCTGAACCTCCATTCACCAAGAGGGTGTGGGGTGTAAGAGTAACAAGGGGAAAGTCACACCTTTCCAGTTGTCCAGGTCCAGAATATCCTTGGGGTTCCCAGCAAGTGGAGCCTGTTCTTAGGTCCCTGGAATCTGGGAGAACCCTGTTGCTTTATCCAAAATGGTCAAACTGCTTGTAAGCATTCAAAATGACTGCAGCCTCCAGATAGGCAAAGTCCACAGCTCAACCCGCCTTCCTCTTTGCTGCTTCCCATTTTATCCACCAGCCACCAGAGCAGTCCTCCATGCAGTCCCTGGCTTGTTGTTGTTGTTGTTGTTAGGTGCCGTCAAGTTGTTTCTGACTCATAGCAACCATATGCACAGCAGAACGAAACACTGCCTGATCCCATGCCAGCCCCATGATCCCTGCTAT
>NW_006921718.1:8692951-8696832 GCF_000298275.1 Orycteropus afer afer
AGCAGTTGATGGTCTGTTCCACAATCAGCTCCTGGCCTGGTTTTGGCTGAAGATATTGAGCTTTTCCACCACCTCTTGCCACAGATATAGTCAATCTGGCTACCAGGGCTGATTTTTAGGTTAATTCTTAGGTTCTAACACCATTTGGCCATATCCAAGCTTTCTGTGCTGTCAGAATTGCTGCCAGATCGCAGCTCCATATGTCTCCTTTTTTGGTGTTTTCATGTAAATTCTTCTGCTAGTTGGAGTTTAGTTCACTTCTATATCCTTCCCTTCAAGGCTCAGGGTTCCAGGATTATCTTCTGTATCTGTGTTAATTGGTGCCCCTTTCTTTTGTTGAAGAGGGTCTGTGCAGTCTTTCTGCCTATTCTGCCATCTTACCAGAACCCCAGATTTGGTACATTTTATGCAGCTTTTAAATAATGTGCTCAAAATATATTAATTAAAGAAGTTAAGAATTTAACAGCAAATTAAGAATTGGTAATGTGAGATAGGACTACTCTTTCAAGAAACTTAGTTGAGGAAAATGAGATATCTGTGACAGTATCTAACTGGGATCACAGAGTAAAGAAACAAAACTATAGGACAAACTTGGTTACTTAAATGAGGTCCAGAAAGAGTGTTGGTAGCATAGAAGAGATTGAGGACTGAGAGAGAGAGAAGGAGTAATTGATCAGAGTAGAAGGTATCAAGAGCAAAGACAGACAAGCTTTTCTTGATTAAAATGATTCTTTTTCACCCTTTGAAATTGGAAGGAAGAGGAAAAGATAGATGGAAACATGGATATCCTTCAAGGTTAAGAGCTTGAAGAGAGGGTAAAGATTTGGAATAAATGTCATCAAAATGGCTGAGGGTGAGATAACTAAGGATTGACAAATACACTGCTAAGCAGGATTGGGGACCCCGTGCATTATAGGGGTACTAATACATATAGTTCAACCCACAAGCCACTCCTCAGAAGGAAGATTGAGCAATCTACTTCCACAGAGATACTGCTTTGGAAACCCAGGGAGGGGTTGCTGTGAGTCAAATTGACTCAATGGCAGTGAGTTTGGTTTTTTCTTTGGTAAATATATATGTTGTATGCAGTGGTTAAAGTGCTTGGCTGCTAACCAAAAGGTCAAAGGTGGACTTTGAATCCACCATTTGCTCTGTTGGAGAAAGACATGTCAGTCTTTTCTGTAAAGATTTATAGCTTCGGAAACCCTCTGAAGCTGTTGTACTCTGTCCAACATGGTCACTGTGATTCAGAATCAACCAGATGGCAGAGAATTTTTTTTTAATATGTATGTGGAAGAGCCCTAGTAGCACAGTGGTAAGTATTCAGCTGTTAAATGAATGATGGGGAGTTTTAACTCACTAGTCACTCCATAGGAGAAAGATGTGGCAGTTTGTTTCTATAAAGATTACACCTTGAAAATGGGTCTACTCTGTCCTATAGGGTCATTATGAGTCAAAATTGATTCAGTAACAGTGGATTTGGTTGTTTTTTGGTCTAATATGTATGGGAGTCCCTGGGTGGTACAAACACTAACACATTGGCCCTTCACTGAAAGGATGGTGGTTCAGGTCTACCCAGAAGCAATCTACTTCTGAAAAATCAGCCGCTGAAAACCCCTTAGAGCACAGTTCTATTCTTACACACACGGGATCACCATGAGTCAGAATTGATGGTACTTTTTTATTTTTAATTAATAGCTATGATTGTTTTAGGTGCTCTGGTAGCATAGTGCCTAAAGCATTTGACTGCTAACCAGAAGGTTGGAGGTTCAAACCTACCAGCCACTCCTCGGAAGGAAGGTTGGGCAATCTACTTCCGTAGTGATACTGCCTCAGAAACCCAAGGAAGGGTCGCTATGAGTTGGTTCCAACTGCATAGCAAACAACAACAACAACAACATGATTGTTTTATGGTATTCTTTACTAGGCTCAACAATTTGGGTACAATAATGTTAATATCAAGGAGTTCTGGTGGCGTGGTGCATTTGACTGCTAACAAACTTGGTAGCTCAAATCTACCAGTTGCTCAGTGGAAGGAAGATGAGACAATCTACTTCTGTGAAGATTTGAGGCCTTGGAAACCCAATGAGGGTGGCTATAAATCACAATCGACTCGATGGCAGTATGTTTTAATGTTAATAGTAATTTATGGTGATAAGCACTTTAGTTAGATTAGCTCATTTATTCCTCACAAGAAGCCTTTGAGCATCTGAGCTGAACATTTACACTTAGGAGCTTTGGTGGAGTAGTGCCTAAGACATTTGACTGTTAACCAGAAGGAGGGTGGTTCAAACCCAGTAGCTACTTCTCATGAGGAAGACTGGGCAATCTACTTCCATAGAGATACTGCCTCAGACAGTCAAGGAGGGGTCACTATGAGTCTGAATCGACTTGCAGGCAGTGAGTTTTTTTTGTGTGTGTGAGATACATTCTTTGGAGAATGGGAGAATAGAATGGCTATGCATGCACAGGAGACAGCTGGGGGCAGCAGTGCATGGGAGGGAAGGACATAGGGAAGAAATAACTGTGGGGGAGGAAACGGGAAGAGAGCTGTTGCATTGTGGGAAATTGCAGTCAATATCATGACATAAAGTGTATGTGAACTGCTGTATGGAAAATGAATTTGCTTTGTAAACTTTCACCCAAATTACAATTTTTTTTTTTTAAAAGAAACCTTTGAAACGAATATAATTATTATTTCTATCGAGAAAACTAAAGTTTTGGTGTTAAGAAATTATCCCAAAAATATAACTAGTAAGTATTAAGATCAACATTTGAACCCAGGCAGTCTAACTTAGAGACTGGCTTACTCTTGGTTGCTTTGGGTTGGAGATAAATTGTTTTAAGTCAAGAATTTGTGCAGTTAAAAATCAAATGTATGACAAGGTTCAGTAATGCAAGGGATTAAACTATTCTGTAGGGTCATTGAGCTATTGGCTGACAAACAACCACACAGCCCAGGCTGAATAAGGAGGTGAGAACAGAAAGATGGCCAGTTGTTAATTCAGGGGAACAAGAAGCTGAAAGTCTCTGAGTCTGAAGAGCACAGGTAAGGCAGATGAAGGCATAAAATCTTTACTTGGAGACAAGATTACAGGCAGAGGATAGGATGCTGGATATTTCTGATGTGGTACATTTCAGAATTCAAGTTGTGGTCCTGGGTGTGAGTAGCTGGAATTGACAAAGTAGAGAGGATGTGAAGGATTCAGGAGGATTTGAGGAGTTAAAGGAAGAATGGTGGGTTCTTATTTATGAAGAAGGATATACATCAAGGAATATGTATTTCTGAAAGATAGTTTTATTCAGCTGATATTTATTGGGTACTTGCTGCAAACCTGGCAGAGTTCCAAAATGTTAGGATATAGCAGTGGATGGTGGCGTAATGCCCAAGGCATTAGACTGCTAACCCACCAGCCACTCCTCAGAAGGAAGATTGGGCAATCTACTTCCACAGAGGTACTGCTTCAGAAACATAAGGAGGGGTCGCTATGAGCCGGGATTGACTCTACAGCGAGGTGTTTTTTTTTTTGTATAAATATCATGTGATGATAAGTGCTTAGGAGAAAAATAAAACGGGAGGAGAATAGGGAATAGGGAATGTGACACAGCAGAGGGTGTGCCTGCACTAGAGAGGGATCAGGAAGACAATCTCTGAACAGGAGCCAGCTAGGGACCACTGTGGCCAAAAAGATTAAGTGATCATTTACAGAAATGGGGAAAAGTGTGTGGGAGGTGGCAGTTTTGTTGGAGTCTGAGAATCAGGAGCTTGATTTTGAACCATTTAATTTTGATATGCTTATTAGTCATACAAGAATGGTATTGAGTGTTATATAAGATGTAGGATATAAGATTTTGGATTTCATAAAGAAATCCAGCAATTT
>NW_006921718.1:8696932-8702745 GCF_000298275.1 Orycteropus afer afer
ATATAAATATTTGTATACCAAAAAAGTCGATCCCGACTCATAGCAACCTCTCTTTGGGTTTCTGAGGCTGTGTCTCTACAGAAGTAGATTGCCCAAACTTCCTTCTGAGAAGTGGCTGGTGGGTTTGAACTGCCAGCCTTCTGGTTAGCAGTCAAATGCCTTAGACACTATACCACCAGGTGTTTAAAGGTATAAAATGAATGAGGTCATGGAGGAAGAGAAGGCTGGTGGGAATGTGAAATATTGAGATGATTATATGTAGGAACTCTTACAATTTAGGAATATAAGAAGGATGCAGCAGAGAGACTGAAAAAAAGTGACCAGAAAGAAAATAGGAAAGCCCAAAAGTGGTATCTTAGAAGCTATGTAATGAGTGCATTCAGCGTGGAGGGCTGATCAATTGAATCAAATACTGCCAGGCAGCAAAGGGAAATAAAGACTGAGATTTGACCACTGAATTAGCAACATGAAGGTCAATTTTAAACATGGCTTTGATAGAGCAGCCTGATTGCTGGTGGGTGAATAGAAAAACAAACAAACCAAACTCACTGCCGTTGAGTGGATTTGACTCATAGCAAACCCTTGGGTTTCCTAGTAGGTATCTCTACGGAAGCAAATTGCCCAAACTTCCTTCCAAGGAGTGGCTGGTGGGTTTGAACTGCCAGCCTTCTGGTTAGCAGTTAAATACCTTAGGCAATATGCCACCAGTGTTCCTTGGGTCAACAGAGAAGGAAGGAAATAAAATAGAGACATTGAGCATTGACAGGGATTTTTTTGTATCAAACAGAGAATTGAATTAGAGATACTGGGGAGTGATGTGAAATTAAAGGAATTTTTTCATGTCTGATATGTATGTGGAAGAGCCCTAGTAGCACAGTGCTAAGCACTCAGCTATTAAATTAATGTTGGGCAATCTAAGGTGGAAAATGTTCCAAAAATCCCTTGCCATCAAATAGATTCTGACTCACAGCAATCCTATAGGACAGAGTAGGACTGCCCCATAGGGTGTCAAAGGCTGTAATCAGACTGCCACATCTTTCTTCCTGGAGTGCCTGGTGAGAAATGTTAGTGTGTTTTTAGGTTGATGGGAAGGAACCAGTGGAGAAGACATTGCAGGTGCAGGAGAGAGATAATAATTGGAGCATTGTTGAAACATACACATGAGGAGATAGGATCCAGGCACAGGTTGAGGTGTTGCCCTTGGCAGTCCAATAATCTATTCCTAATTGTAACTCTATGGTTGTTAAGAGGTTAGAATGCCTGCTTCTTAGCATTGATGTCAGAATGCTGCTTTGGGATCTCCATACACTAAATCCTCATTAACATAGTGTAATCTCAGTAAGTAATGGTTAATGAAGTACACATGGAGATTTTAAGCAGTAAAAGTTTATTCCTGCTACAAAGGAGAAGACTATTGCATATTGACAATGCTAATAAGCTATGACAATTAAATCATCTATGTGGCAACTTAGCAAAATGGATATTTAGTGTGATTTTTACCTTCAGAGAATCAGAATTTACATTTTAACAAGATCCCCAGGTGATTCTTAAAGGTCCCCACGATTCTTACCTATATATACGAATCTTCTTAAAATTATATTCAGGTTCAGATACCTGGGGTAGAAATGCAAATTTTCAGCAGGGGATTTGAACTGAAATTCACAAGTCTGAAGCCCTGTTTTCTTGCCCTGGCTCTGCCAGTAACTCACTGGGAATTGGTTTCCTCTCTGGAAAATGGGGGACTTGGTCTCGAGGATCCTTAGTCCCTTCTGGATCCAAGTAATGAAATCATAATAACAATCTAAATAATTCAGACATTCACAGCTGATGCCCTTTACTTTTTTTATATGCCCCTAATAGTCTATGTCAAGATGAGGCACATTTATATTGTAGAGAAGTTACCAATCACCCATGCATTAATATCTTACAGGGTTATTGTGAAGATTAAAAGAGAAAATGTGAAAGAAATGGAAACCTATAAAGTGAAATACTGTCAGTCATTCAGTCATTAATAACACATAGACAGGAAATATTATATCCATTACTATTATCCAGAATCTGTTTTTCCTATATGGTTTCTGGGATATCAAGTAATGTTGAAATCCAAGGAATTCAAATGGGAAGGAGGAGGATTTATTTGATGAAAGCCTACACTTGCCTCTTTTACTTTTTGTTGTTGTTGAAAAATGGCCTTAAAGTTCTGAAGAAGTAAAGGGATTTAAGACCCAGGAAAGGGCATTGAGATTAGCGTGAGGGTTCGCTGCAGTCATTTTAATTTACATCAAACTTTAGGTCTACAACAGAATAGCATGGGAAAAATTAATTTCAGATTTTATAAAATGCCCAGAACTATTTGAAAAACAATGCAGAAAGTAAGTTAATTGAAAATTACAATTGATTATTATGACAATTTTAAATTTAGTAGATAAATCAACATTCAGAATTATTTGAAAACCAAGTTATAATTAAGTAAATTGAAAATTATAACTGGTTCATATGATAATTTTAAATTTTGTGATTAAATCTACAGTTTTCCTTAACTCTAATCTATTATACTTTTACTTCCTTCCCAGGCTATTCTTCTTTATTTATTTTTCATTGGTCTGTATGTTTCTGTGATGATCTGAAGCACCAAAAGATAAAAGGTACTATCATGGTTTCAAAGTACATAGGTATAAGTGCTCATAATATGAATTTAAAAATAGAAATATGTCTACCTTTGTGAAGTTCTCTGATGTTAACTATAAGCCACAACCTCTAAGTCATGAGAAAGTTATTTAGAAAATTTTTGAACTTAGACATGGAAACATAGAAATATGTGAAGAATGTGGTAAACAACCTTTCAGTTGACTTTGACCTGACGTGCTATGATAAAAGGAGACGTACATAGTTAATCTTTGTAAGCTAGCATTGAAACATAAATCTAAACAACCTCCTTAATCTCTAACTTTGAAGAAAAAAATGTGTCATGTGGCTCATCTCAAACCCAGGAGAAAAGACATAACATACTAGACCTTGACATCACACTGGCCTTTAACTAACAGATTTGTTAGTTCTTTTAGCAGTCAATGGTACTTTCAGCATTCTTCACCAGCACCACATCTCAAAAGCATCAATTCTTCTTCAGTCTTCTGGCAAAGTGAGGATTCACATATAAATCCTGAATTTCTGCTCACTCAGTGAGGAAAGATTGATGTGAAGAGATCTTTCTCTAGTCTCTTACTTTCTCTGAAGACTGAGAGCCTCAGACCTTACGTAGGAGGGACCTCCACTGAGTTCAAGCCATGGTTAAGCCTCCCCCACCTCCACCCTCATCTCTTGTTAAAGGTAAGAGCCTGAAGTCTAAAGACTCTAACCATTGAACTAACATTATAATTGTAATTGTCATTGTTAATTCCGATTCACTCTTTTTCTAAATGACGGTGATTTGGTGGCTCAGTGCTTAAGGCATTTGACTGCTAATCGGAAGGTTGGCAGTTCAAGGCCACCAGCCATTCTGCAGAAGGGAGACAGGAAGACAAGGCAATCTACTTCCGTAAAGATCTACTGCCTCAGAAACTCAATGGGGGTCCTATAAGTTGGAATCCATTTGATGGCAATGGATTTCATTTTGGTTTGATTCTAAATGAAAGTTGTGAGGTCTTGGGTGCCTTGCCATGTCTACCTTGAAGTAAACTAAATGAGTTTGTGCATGATAAACCTGAATCTCCTATTAATTTTCTAAGATAAAATCTGATATAACACTCATGCACTTATTTGTTAGTTTATATATATTAATTTATAGGGAGAATATGTATTAATGGGCACATATGCAGTAATCTGCTTTATTTTAACAAGAATTATGCCTTTCTGCAGGATAAATTGTTGACATGGATATGATATAATATAATAATGATAATGTTTGAGATTTGTATGATATTTATTTTTTAAAAACACCTTCACAATTATCTCATTTTATCTTAGCAATGCTACTTTTTAGCCATCTGAACAGGCAAGACATTTAACTTCTCTATATTTCATCTGTAAAATGGGGATAATATTATTAGTACTCCTCTCAAAGAGTTGCATGAAGATTAAATGGTTCAATTTATGTAAAAAAAATTAGGACAAAGACTAGCACACAGTACCAAAAAAAAAAAAAAAGGAAAAAAACACCCAAACTCACTGCCATCAAGTCAATTCCAACTTATAGTGACCCCCTTTGGGTTTCCCAGGTGGTAAATCTTTATGGAAGCAGATTGCCCAGTCTTCCTTCCATGGAGTTGCTGGTGGGTTTGAACCGCCAATCTTCTGGTTAGCAGTCAGTTAGCAGTCATATGCCTTAAACACTGTGCCACTAGAGCTCCGTTGGCACATAGTAAGCACTCAATAAATATTGCCATTATTATTATTATTACAATAATAATAGGTATTGGGGATTATAAATAGTTTGGGGATTATAAATATTAGGCCCTAGTGCCATTTTTCAATAGTCCCAATGATTTTTTAATGTTATAAACTTGAATGTCTAAAGGTGCCTGTTGTTATTGGGTGCTGTCGAGTCACCTCTGACTCATAGTGACCCTATGCATAGCAGAACGAAACATTGCCCAGTCCTGCACCAGCTCCGCGATCCCCACTATACGACCCCATAGCTGCAGCCACTATTCAATCCATCTCATTGAGGGCCTTCTCCTCCCTCATCAACCCTCCACCTTACCAAGCATGACATCCTTTTCCAGGGAATGATCACTCTGACAACCTGACCAAAGTAGGTGAGACGAAGTGTGGCCATTCTTGTTTCCAAGGAACATTCAGGCTGCACTACTTCCAGAGCAGATTTGTTAGTTCTTTTAGCAGTCCATGGTACTTTCAGCATTCTTCACCAGCACCACATCTCAAAAGCATCAGTTCTTCTTCAGTCTTCATTTATTCATTGTCCAGCTCTCACATGCCTATGAGGTGATTGAAAATATGGCTTGTATCAGGCACACCTTAGTCTTCAAGGAAACATCTCTGCTCCTCAGTTCTTGAAAGAGGTCCCTTGCAGCCAACTTGCCCAGTGCAAGTTGATCATCTGATATCCTGACTGCTGATTCCATTGCTGTTGATTGTAGAACCAAGCAATGTGAAGTCTTTGACAACTTCCACCTTTTCTCCATTTACCATGGTGCTGCTTATAGGTCCAGTTGTGAGGATTTTTGTTTTCTTTATATTGAGATGTAATCCATACTGCAGACTGTAGTCTTGAATCTTCATCAGTAAGTGCTTTAAGTCATCCTCACTTTCAGTAAGCAAAGTTGTGTCATCAGCATATCACAGGTTGTTAATGAGCCTTCCTCTAATCCTGATGCAGGTTCTTCTTCATATAGTCCAGATTTTTGGTTATTTGCTCAGCGTACAGATTGAATAAGTATGGTGGAAGGATACAACCCTGACATCCTTCTTGATTTTAAACCAAACAGTGTCCTCTTGTTCTATTTGAATGACAGACTCCTGGTCTATATACAGGTTTCTCATAAGTACAATTAAGTGTTCTGGAATTCCCAGTCTTCTCAATGTTATCCAAAATTTGTTATGATCCACACAATCAAATGCTTTTGCATAGGCAATAAAACACAAGTAAACATCTTTCTAGTATTCTTTGCTTTGAGACAAGATACATCTGACATCAGCAATAATATCCCTTGTTCCACATCCTCTTCTGAATCCAGCCTGCACCTCTGGAAGTTCTCTGTCAATATACTACTGCAACCATTTTTGAATTATCTTCAGTAAGATTTTACTTTCATGTGATATTAATGATATTGTTAATATATATATATATATATATA
>NW_006921718.1:8703471-8706324 GCF_000298275.1 Orycteropus afer afer
TTTTCAGTCATTGGTGTCCAATGCATCAAATCTATTCTTTAAATAGTCTCTAAATTGAGGAGGGATATATTCACAATCATATCTTGGGTCTCAGGGGCTTGTTTTAATTGTCTTCAACTTCAAGTTGAACTTACAAATGAGCAGTCAATGGTCTGTTCCACAATCAGTTCCTGGCCTTGTTTTGGCTGAGATATTGAGCTTTTTCATTACCTCTTGCCACAGATGTAGTCAATCTGACTCCTGTGTACTCCATCTGGCGAACTCCATGTGTATAGCTGTTATTTGTGTTGTTGAAAAAAGCTATTTGCAAGAAATAAGTCATTGGTCTTGCAAAATTGTATCATGCGATAGATAAAATCTATAATAACATCTCCAGTGTTATTTCTGTCATGAAGGCCAAATTTTCCAACTACTGGTGCCTAGCAGTAAGGTAAATGAGTAATACATGTGAGGGACAATTGTGGCAAATAGAATAGGCTGTGCCTGTAAAGTCCATTGAAGCCCAGGCAATATACAAAATACAGAAATACAGTCCTAATTTTGTAATACCACTTAATTGCTGAAGAAGGAATATATAAATTATATAATCTTAATTTAAAAAATGTTAGGAACTTAATTCATTTCCTAGAATTTCCAGGACAAAATACCACAAAGTAGCTGGCTCAAAACAACAGAACTTACTGTGTCATCATTCTGGAGGCTAGAAGTTTGAATCAATGTGTCCATAGGGCCATATAAAAAAACAAACAAAAACAAACTCAATACCATCAAGTTAACTCCAACTCATAGTGACCCCCATTGGGTTTCCAAGACTATAAATCTTTACAGAAGCAGACTGCCTCATCTTTCTTCCATGGAGCAGCTCATGGGTTCAAACCATTGACCTTTTGTTTAGCAGCCAAATGCCTTAACCACTCACTACATCACCAGAGCTCCTTCTATAGGGTCATGCTCCCTTCAAAATTTCTAGGGGAATATCCTTTCTTTTTTTTTTTTTTTGTCTCTTTCATCCTTTAGTGGGCCCAGGCCTTCTTTGTCTTATAGCTACAACATAACTCCAATCTCTGCCTCATTTTTCTATATAGCTGTCTTCCCTCTGTGTGTGCATCTTGACTCTCTCTTTTATAAAGACATTGTTCATATTTGATTAGGGCTCACCACACTCCAGTATGACCTCATGTTAACTGATTACATCTTCAATGACCCAATTTCCAAATAAGGGCACCTTCACAAGTACCAGGGGTTATGACTTCAACTTATCTTTTTGGGGAGACAGTTCAATTTATTACAGCAACTTATTTTGTATTTTAATTATAGAACATGATATGGTTCAAACACACATCTGTGGATGGGTTTTGAAATAAGGGCGGTGGGTTATTTATGGACTCTCATCAACCTAAGTGTTTTTTTAGCATCAGTGTGGTATATGCAAGGAGCTCTGGAGGCGTAGTGCCTAAGGCATTTGACTTCTAAACAGAAGGTTGGTGGTTCAAACCCACCAGCCACTCCTTGGAAGGAAGACTGGGCAATCTACCTCCATAAATATTTACCACCTCAAAAATTCAAAGATGGTCACTATGAGTTCTGAATCGACTTGATGGCAGTGAATTTGGTTTTTGGTTTTCTGGTATATGCAGTAGGCCCTTCTCATTGACTATAAAAACTGGGGAATTATCATCACTTGGAAGACAAAGCAACATTAAAAATAGTATGTGAGCTTCTCAATGGGTATTGAAAATGGGTGGATTGGAAAATTTTAAATTATAGATGGAGATCAAAGAGGTACTATCTAGATTCCATGGGACACCATCCCGAGAAGGCTCCTGGGATGTAATGAATTACCTTCTTACACATTCTCTTGATTCTATGGAGAAAGGATAATGGGCTAGAGAGCAGAGAGAAAATTAGATAAGGCAACATGACTGAACAGGGGGGTTCTGGCAAGATGGCAAACTAGGCAGAAAGACTTCACAGACCCTCTTCAACAAAGAAAAGGGAAACCAATTAACATAGACACAGAAGATAATCTTGGACCCCTGAGCCTTGAAGGGAAGGACATAGAAGTGGACTAAACTCCAACTAGCAGAAGAATTTGCGTGAAAATTCCAAAAAAGAAGACATACGGAGCTGTGGTCTGGCAGCAATCCTGAGTGATCCTGATGGCACAGACAGCTTGGAGATTCCTGAGTGGTGGTAGGACCTAAGAATTAACATAAAAATCACCCTGCTAGCCAGGGACTGTATGGAAGACTGTGCATGGTCACTGGGGAACAAATGGAGAAAATGAAGAGAAAGGTGGGCTAAGCTGTGGACTTTTGCCAGTCTGAAGGATGCCGCCATTTTGAAGCAGCTTGACTATTTTGGATATTTAAAGAGATAGCACTCTCGCAGATTCCTGGGGCTTAAGAACACATTCTGCTTTCCAGCAACCCCAAGGACACTCTGGACCTGCAAGACTGAAAAAGTACGACATTTCTCTTGTTAATCTTATATCCCACACCCGCTTGTTAAATGGAGGTGTTGCCTACAGGAACTCCATCACAGTCTTTGTGCTCAGACGGAGCCTGGGTACCCTGTCCTCCACCAATTTTTTTTTCTCTTTATTTTTTTTCTTTTTTGCTTTCTTTTTGTCTGGTGATTAGTTTGCTTGTATTTGTCTGTTTTAAAACAACTAATATCATGAATACTTTTGTCCTTTTTATTACTATTCTTAATCTTCCCCTACCAGGTCCTAGTTTTCAGCATTTTTTCTTTTCCCTGTCCCTGGTTAATTTTTTTTTTTTTCTTTTCTCCCTTTTGTCTCATGATTAACCCTGTTCCTTGTTTTTCTTTTTGCATTTTTCCCATTTTTTT
>NW_006921718.1:8716539-8732600 GCF_000298275.1 Orycteropus afer afer
GGGACTGTAAAATGGTACAACCATTGTGGAAAGCAGTATGGCGATTTCTTCAAAAGTTGGAAATAGAAATACCATTTGACCCAGCCATTCCATTACTAGGTATATACCCTAAAGAAGTGAGAGCCATGAAAAGAACAGATACGCACACCCATGTTCATCGCAGCACTATTTATCATAGCCAAAAGATGGAAACAACCTAGGTGTCCATCAACTGAGGAATGGATAACCAAACCATGGTACATACACACAATGGAATACTATGCAAGGCTAAAGAATAATGTTGAATCTGCAAAACACTGCATAACGTGGATGAACTTGGACAACATTATGCTGAATGGAATAAGATAATCACAAACGGACAAATATTGTATTAGTCCGTTACTGTAAAAGTTAAGGAAAGGTTTATCTGTAGAAGGAAATTTTCTTTGTTGGTTACCAGGCGTGGGAAGAGAGGGGACGGAAGGTTGTTAGATAGACAGAGATTAGTATTGATTTGGGTGAAGAGAAGGGCAATGTACCAAATGTGAGTAACAAATATGGCACCACTGAGGATGAGAAAGACATAGAGAGGTACATGGGAGGTACAGACAACAACTATGAACCCTTTTGTACATACAGTACTGCGTTGTCAGTGAAGGCAAACACGGGTATATGGACAGATAGATGGGTGGACAGGCTAAACGATTAGGTATGTCTATGAAATGGGGAGGATATTCAAGAACATATATAGCGTTGGCAGACAATGGTTCTATAAGTTCATGTGAATGATCAGAATTCCCAGGTGTATAGTAGAGCTGACAAGGGGCAAGGTTGTGTCACTGCTTGGTCACAGGCAGCTACTCAGAGCGACCGAGTAGTTGATCCTGCGGGCTTGGGACCATAGTCGCAGGGGACATCAAGCTCAATTGGCATAACATACTGTACAAAACATTGTTCGTACCTCCTACTTTGGCAAGTAGCCGGGATCTTAAAAGCTAGCAAGCTGCCATCTAGATGCAACGATGGGTCTCTCCTCATCCAGAGCAAAGAAGAATGAAGTAAACCAAAATTCATGGAAACAATTAGTGCTAGCGACTGGTACACCATCCGATCTGCATCCTATACAACTATGAGACCAGAAGAACTAGGTGTTGCCCGGCTACCACTGTCATCCACTTGGAAGGGGATCTGTGTAGGAGATCCTTGATAGAGAGGGAGAACAATGTGGAACAAAACTCAAAATCATTTGGAGAAAAAAAAGAAAAAAAGTGGGGACGAGGTTTCTGATAGAGCCTGGTGGAACTTCCCCCTAGCTGCCCTTCAGGTCTGGAATTGAACCCACACCTGTGGTTTTCAGCCAAACAAAATACAGCCATATGAGTTAAACATTTACCTCAGGTAGGTACACTCCTTGGAGAGAACAATCATGGGAGAAAGAAGGGCTGCTTATGCACAGGGAGACAGCTCAGGGGGCAGGAGCGTATGGAGGGATGGACACTGGGAAGAGGTAACTATGGGGAAGAAGTGGGAGAGGAGCTGTTGCATTGTGGTAAACTGTGGTCAATGATATGAGACAAAGTATATGTGAACTGCTGTATAGAAAGTGAATTTGCTCTGTAAATCTTCACCCAAATCTCCCCCCAAAAAATGACTGAACAACAACTACAACAAAACAGGCATTCCAGACACCACAGTGCATGTTTTCCCATTTTACCAGGCTGCTTCTAAATTAAAATAACAATTGTTCACAATTGCTCAGTTCCTTAGAATTTACAGAGAACATCAGCTGAGCTTTGCTTTGGATTCCAATATAGTATGTGGCCACACTTTAAACCCAGGTGCTGTTGATTGATGTTTTGCCTGTGTTTAGGGAGGTAGGTGCTGAAGGAACAGTATCAGAGTTTAATTACTGTAGCTCTCTAACTCCATAGGCAGAGGAAAAAATGTTTGTCAGTGATGCAGACAAGTGATTCACCTTCGATGTGATTCAACTTTATGAAACCCACAGTTCCTTATGGCTTTAAAAAAAAAAAAATTTAAATCAGTTAAATCTGAGTTCTTTGATGATTTCTTTATCATGGAGGGAGTCTCTTAGATAATTGAAAAGGGGTGAGTCGTAATGAGCTTTCACTGATGCATGTTGCCTCTCATCACTAATTCCACTGATATCCTATAGGGACCATAAAGAGCCTCTCATCTTGCTGATTTGATGGCATTAAAAGGCTTACATCAGACACCTATTGCTCGATTCTGCCCTTTGTGAACTGGATGAGTTTGCCTAAAGACAGAAAGGAGAAGGGCTTTGTTCGCTGACCCCTCCTCCCTGCAAAAGCTCTAATCCAGTCTGTTTTATTTCTGATGGATTGGAGAATACCCAGATGTCATGTCCTGTCATTATCCCTCCAGACATTTGTCCCACATTTGCACCTGCTCCCAGTTGTTATTCCATTGGAAATGTGAGAAAACTTAAACATTACGAAAAAGGTCTTTTTGTTGTTGGAATATTAGCTATTCTGTCATTAGTTCACCTACTATTTAATCTTAAAACACTTTTGCATCTTAATCCCACAGGTGATTGAGGAATGCATGTTGAAAATACTATAAACACTTAGGGATCTTTTTCTTCCAGTTTTTGTATCCTCAAAGCCTACTGTGCCTGGTGACTATAAATTGCTTAATAAATGTTTACTGACCTGAATCAAAATCTTAAGCAATTGGCATCTAGAAATATTTGTGTACATTTATGAGTTTTGAAGACTTGTTTATATTTAGATAACTGCATGAATTTTAGGGAATCTAAGTGGGACATTATTGAATTAATGTAATACATCTCTGACATGGAATAGAGAGTTTGGGTAAATACCACCATCTGGAGCACAACCAGAATTCCACGTGTAGGTGATCCAAGCCTCCCAAATCACACAAGGGAAACAAAGCTGCCACAAATCCTATACATTTTACAACTGTTATCAAGTGCCTTGGAGTTAGCTCCATCTCACAGTGACAGTATGTATAACAAAATGAAATGTTGCTTAGTCCTGTGCCATTGTCACAATCATGTTATGGTTCAGCCCACTGTTTGAGCCATCTCTTTGAGGGTCTCCTCCCTTTTCACAGACCCTTTACTTTACCAAGCATTATGTCTTTCTCCAGCAATTGATCCCTCCTGATAACAGTCCAAGTGAGGCAAAGTCCTGCATCCTCAATTCTAAGGAGCATTCCTATTGCATTTCTCCTAAGACTGATTTGTTTGTTCTCCTGACAGTCCAAGGTATATTCAGTATTCTTCACCAATGCCATAATTTGAATACATTGATTGCTTTTTCATTGCCTCACTTTATAACCTGCATATGAGGTGATTGAAAATACTGTAGCTTGAGTCAGGTGCACCTTACTCACCAAAAGTGCCATTTCTGAATTTTTTTTTTTTTTTTAACACAGTAAAGAGGTCTTTTGTAGCAGATTACCCAATGTAATGTGTCATATGATTTCTTGACTTCTGCTTCCATAAGGACTGAATGTTGATTCAAGAAGGATGAAATCCTTGACAACATTACTTTTTCTCCACTTATCATGATGTTGTTTACTGGTCCAGTTGTAAGGATTTTCATTTGCTTTATGTTCTGGTGTAATCCATACTGAATGAAGCTCTTCGCACTTCATTAGTAAGTACTTCAAGTCATCTCCACTTTTGGCAATCAAGGTTGCATCATCTGCATAGTGCCGTTTGTCAATGAGTCTTCTAATCCTGATGCCACATTCTTCTTTATATAATTCGGTTTCTTGGTTTATTAGACAGAATCTATATTGCATACAGATTGAACAAGTAAGGGGGAAGAATACAATCCTGCTGTATACATTTTCCAATTTTAAACCATGCAGTATCACCTTGATCCATGCATAGGTTCCACATGACCACTATTTAGTGTTTTGAAATTCTCATTCTTCACAATGTTATCCATAATTTGTTGTAATCCATGCTGCAGAATGTTTTGGTGCAATCAATAAAAAACAGGCAAACATCTTTCTGGTATTCTTTGCTTTCAGCCCAGATCCATCTAACATCAGAAATGATACCCCTCATTCCTCATTCTCTTCTTAATTTACTCGAATTTCTGACAGTTCCCTGTTGATGTATGGCTATAGGGATTTTTGAGTCATGTTCACCAAAATTGTGCTAGGGTATGATATTAACACCATTTTTTTGATAATTTCTGCATTCAGTAGATTGCGTTTCTTTGAAAGAGGCATGGGTATGACTCTCTTTCAGTTGGTTGGTGAGGTAGCTGTCTTCTAAATTTCTTAATATAGATGAGTAAGTACTTTCAGTGTTGCATCTGTTTGTTGGATCTTCTCAATTAGTGTTCCATCAATTCTTGGAGCCTTGTTTTCTGACAATGACTTCAGTGCAGGTTACATTTCTTCCTTCAGTACCATCATTTCGTGATCATCTGCTACCTTCTAAAGTGATTGAATATCAACCAATTCCTTTTAGTCCAGTGGCTATGTGTAATAATTTTATCTTCTTTTGTTGCTTCCTGTGTAATTCAATATTTTGCTAATAGACTCCTTCAATATTGCAATCCAAGCCCTGAATTTTCTCTTCAGCTCTTTCAGCTTGAGAAATATTGAACATGTTCTTCTCTTTTGATTTTCTAACTCTAGGTCTTGTACCAAAATAACCCTACCTCCAGTCAGTTCTGATTCATAGCAACCCCATTGGGTTTCCAAGGCAGTAAATCGTTATGCAAGCAGATTGTCCCATCTTCCTTCCATGGAGTGGCTGGTGGGTTTGAACTGTCAATCTTCTGGTTAGCAGTCAAATGCCTCAGGTACTGCACCACCAGATCTCCTTAGGTCTTGTACATATCATTATAATGGTATGTATATTTTAGTTTATCTTCTTGAACCACTCTTTGAAATCTTTTGTTCGGCTCTTTTACACCATCATTTTTTTCTGTTTGCTTTAGCTACTCTACATTCAAGAGCAAGTTTCAAGAGAAAATTTCAGTATATTCTGATATGCACTTTGCTGTTTCTTGTCTTTTAGTTGAAATTTTACTTTATTCATGCATGATGTGTTTGATGTCATCCCATAACTCTTCCGGGCTTTGGTCACTAGTGTTCAGCACACCAAATTTATTCTGGAGGTGGTCTCCAGAATCAGGTAGGATGTATTCAAAGTTGGGTTTTAGCTCTCTTGGATTTGCTTTGACTTTCTTTAGCTTCAACTTGAACTTGCATATGAACAATTGATAGTCTCTCCCACAATCAGCCCCAGGCTTTGTCTTTTCTGATAATATTAGACTTCTCCATCATTTCTTTCCACAGATGTAGCCAATTTCGTTCCTGTGTAAACGGTCTGGTGAGGTCTATGTGTGTAGTCATTGTTTGTGTTTCTGAAAACAGTGTTTCAATGAACAGTGTTACATTGATCTTGTAGAATTTTATCACTCAATATCTGACATTGTTTCTATCACCAAGGCCATATCTTCCAACTACTGATCCTATTTTGTCTCCAATTTTCATAATTCAATCACCAATAATTATCAGTGTATCTTGATTGCATGTTTGATCAATTTCAGACTGCAGTAGTTCATAAAAATCTTCACTTTCTTCATCTTTGGCATGGGTGGTTGGTGCATAAATTAGAATAATAGTCCTATTAACGGGTCTTCCTTGTGGGCATATGGATTAACTTATCACTGATAGCATTGCATTTCAGGATAGATCTTAAAATGTTCTTGTTGGTGTAGGATTTGTCATTCCCAGCATACTGTTGCTCTTAGTTGCTGTGGCATCATTCTCACTCATGATGACCCCATAAATGCAGAATAGAACTGCTTCTTAAGCTGTTTCAAGGCTATTTCCTTTCAGAAGCAGATCACCAGACCTGTCTTCTAACATGCCTCTGGGTGGAGTCAAACTACCCGTATTTCAGCTGTTGTTGTTGTTGTTATGTGCCATCGAGTTGGACCCGACTCATAGTGACCCCTCCTTGGGTTTCCGAGGCAGTTATCACTATGGAAGTAGATTGCCCCATCTTCCTTCAGAGGAGTGGCTGGTGGGTTTGAACCGCCAGCCTTCTGGTTAGCAGTCAAGTGCCTTAGGCACTAAGCTACCAGAACTCCTATTTGTGTCATAGGGATTCCTTCATCACATAGTATACCATATGATTATCAATTCAAAATGGCCAATACCAGTCCATTTCAGCCCACTGATGCCTAGGATATTGATCATCAAGTATTACATTTCATTTTTGACAACTTCTAATTTCCCTTGATTCATGCTTTGTACACTCCATGTTGCAATTCTTAATGAATATTTACAGTTGTTGCTTCTCATTTGGTGTAGTGCCATTTCAGCAATTGAAGGTCCAGAAGACTTTTTAATCTATTTGCTTTATTAAGATAGACTATACTCTGAGGAGGCAGTTCTTCCCTACTTGAATTTTGAATGCCTTCCAACCTGATGGGTTCATCTAGTACTACATCAGACAATGTTTTGCTGCTATGCAATAGGCTTCATTGGCTAATTTTCAGAAGAAGATCACCTGGCCTTTTGTCTAGTGTGTCTTGGTCTGGAAGCAATGTTGAAACCTTCTTAGTGTGGGTGAGCCACTAGTATTTGAGATACCAGTGACATAACTTCCAGCATCATAGCAAAACATAAGCCACCACAGTACAACAATTTACAGATGGGTGTTGGACAGAGTAGGTACCAGGTGTTAAAGAAATTGCTGAATTATGAAGCTTACTCTTATAGTTTCTCTGTTGATCTTCAATTCTTCTAGTGCAAGGGAAGAAAACATATTTGTTAAATTATGAAATAAATGGTGAAAATGAGAAAGCAACCTTGTGACAAGCTATGTGGACACCTGAGGCAAAAAGAAAAAAAAAAAGCATACTGATCCTGATTTTGTTTGAAATAACAGTATTTTGTTGATAAAGTTTTGCATTAATATATTTTTAAAAATATTTTGTTAAAATATTATTTATCTTGACACTGAATCTTTTGATTAGTCTTTAAATTTTTTGTTTCATTCCTCCTAGTCCTGCCCTGAATATGACAGTAGAAATGCTTATTTTCTAGTTGGCATAGTTTAGAAAAATGTTAATGTCACATTCTAATGTGATGCTGAGTCCTTAAGGAAAAATGCAAAAATATATATTCAATATATTATTTTTATGAAAGGAGAAAAGAGTCATATTGTAGAAATATTCCTATCAGATATGACTAAAATTATAAAGAGTATATTAGTTTGAAATGCTCTCAGATATAAGTAATAGCATATTCAACTTACAGTGACTTCATATTGTGGACTTGTTTTGTCACATAAGTGGGTTGGAAGTAGGTAGCTGTGAACTTGCTTTTCTTGGTCTTCTCTTAATGACTTTCCTCATTGCAAAATATCTACACTGATTCTATATTTACATGTTTTCAGTGCAATGTAAGGGTGAAAGAACCTTGCTAATAATATTTGACACCTTTTCAGAGATATTCATACTTTCTCAGAAGTCACCAGCATGTTTTAGCTTATGTCCCATTTCAGAATAATGTCACAGGCCAAGCCTACTCCCTAAAAAAGTCTAGGAAAGCTAGATTCTCACATGGACCTTGTCACACTTCTTCTTGAATCCAATCAGTGTCTTGATAGTAAGTAAGAAGGAAATTAATACTTGTTTGGGAACTGTGAGGGGTCCTAACATGGATAAGCTTCTACAGACTTTAATTGTATATATGATACGTTAACTTCCTGATGTTATTTGACAAATAATCTGCTGTTGTGTTTATAAACTCATTTGCAAGAATGACATTCTTGTAACTGATTATTTTTCATGACTTTGCTATTTTTGGAGTCCTTGGGTGGTCAGATAGTTAATGTGCTTGGTTGCTAACCATAAGTTTGGAGGGTTGAGTCTACTCAGAGGCAACTGAGAAGAAAGCCCTAGTGATCTACTTCCAAAGAAGCAGCCATTAGAAATCCAGTGGAACACAGCTCTATTCTACCCTACACACATAGGGTCACCATGAGTCAGAATTGACTTGATGACAAAGTTTTACTTATTTACTCTTTGTTATTTTTACTACTTTTTTACTTGGAAGTAAGCGCCCAGTGCCATTCCTCCAACACTCCCATCAATAAATCTTAAAACTTAAAGAACAACAAATTGTCAGCATCTATTGTATAAATGGGACCTCTGGTAGCATAGTGCCTAAGGCACTTGACTGCTAACCAGAAGGTTGGCGGTTCAAACCTACCAGCCACTCCTCAGAAGGAAGATGGGGCAATCTACTTCTGTAGTGATACTACCTTGGAAACCCAAGGAGGGGTCGCTACGAGTCGGGTCTGACTCAGTGGCACATAACAACAACAACAACAACTACAACAACAACATTGTATAAATACTGATTTCTGTGAGTTGAATTTTTTTTTTTTTTTAAATCTAGATGTGCTTTTTAGCTCTCGTTATCCATTAGCATTTGGGGTTAAAATATTACTCATTAACTTTCTTTTTTCCAAAGAACTGAAACATACATAAAGTTGATGTATTTGAACTGCTGTTTTTAAGCAAGTTACTTGCTGCCAGAAAACAAGAGATGTATAATATATTTAGTTACTCTACCTGAATTTTACAAATGATTATTTAGTTCATAGAAGACTTCTACCTTTTAAATTGTAAATACCTCAGAATGCTTTTTAACAATTTAATTATGTGTGACTCAGTCATTTAACTACATGGATGAACTTTCTGAAAGTCCATAGAATAGGATTATATTTCTTTTTCCTTTCCTAAACTCTGAGTCACAGAGATGTGTCTGCAACACATCAGGGCTTGTTAGTTGGGCTTCTGGGAAGTTTGATAAGTTTAGGGAGTTAAAGAATCAAGCTCAGGGAGCATAAGCAGTCACTGGGGAGACTTGATGAGGTAAAGTTCAGATATCTTACAAAAAGGGTAGGATAGTAAAATAAGAACGAGGCATGATTGTTAACAGAGTGGCTTTCAGTTTCATTTGTTGGCTTGCTTGCTTTGTCTTAGGGTTAATTTTGGGCCCTAAGAAAACATAATGATTTGAGTGATTTGTGTTGTAGTAGAAAAAAGATGTGCTGTGGACTCAAAAGACCTGGTTTAGCCAAATAACTCTGCCAATATCTATCATGAATAAAGGAGCTCCGGCAAAAGTTCAGCAGTCTACTTCCTTAAAGGGTACAGCCTTAGAAAACCTATGGACCTTTGGTTAGTTACTCCGTTCTTTGGACTTTGAGTCCTTATTCATAAAATTATATATGTATATGTATATATATGTGTGTGTGTGTGTGTATATATATATTTAATAACACACTCTTTCATCAAATCTAGTCTTAGGAAAACCCGCTCTATCGGGACATAAGAAAGCAGTTACTCTATTTGAAGTCAGGCAGGGGCCATCCCGAAACCCTGCCCCCTCAGTTCTCCTTTTACATCCTGTCTTAGTCCTTGAGATTCTAAGCAACATCCTTATGCTTCCATGGAGCGGACCCTTAAACACTCCTAAGGGAGAGACAAGAATGAAAGCTGTGAATAGCTAAGGGATAAATAAAAACTCATCCCATTTCCACTTTTACTTTCTTGCTTTTTCTTTGTTTTGGTTCCTGAGAAGTCCCTGGGAAATATTTTCATGCTTTACTTCATAATTGCTTTAATTAAGTTGTTTGTGAGTGTATAATTACCTTTATTTTAATTATTTTTCTCTGCATGTCATATCCATTCACTCTCATTCATATGTACATGCAACATCTGCATCAGCAATTTTCCCATTTTAATGTTTTAACCTTTATTGTGCCTAGAGAAAAATGTACAGTTCAAGAATTTTTGTCACAAAGCCAACATCCATATGACCACCACACAGGCCAAGAAGCAAAACATAGCCTGAATTCCGGAAAGGAACCTTGTGATCCCCACCTCCCTTCCCTATGTGTTCATAAATTCTCCCATCCTTGCCATCAAGCCCAGTGATGTTAATGACACTACACTTTTTCCATCTCTGCATTTTCTTCCCTTGTTAACCACACTTCTTCCTTCAACTCTCTTCAAGTACACTGTTGGTGCACACTATGTTTTCTATTAGTAATCTCAGTGATACAAAAACCTTGCAAAATTAATAGAAGTGGTGTTAGCAACAGTCTCAATGCTTTTCAAATTTCATCATTAAGTATGAAGCTTGTTGCCATTTTTTTTTAAATACACATCATTTATCAGATTAAGAAGGTTCCTTTCTATTGCTAAATTGCTGTATGTATTTTCATCATCAGTGGAGAGTGAATTTTATCAAACTATTTTTCTGCATATATTGGTACAATCATGTGATTTTGCTTTAGGATTCTGTTGATGTTTGAATTCTTTGATATTTTTCATCAATGCTGAGTTCCTAAAGTAAACCAGTTTACTCTGGGTCCATCTATATAGTGAGTGAAATTGACTTATAATTTTTACTTCTTGTAATATCTGTGTCAGATTTTGAAATAATGTACTTTGAGGTGACAGTAGGAACAGTCAAAATTAAGAAATTGAAAAGTACAGTATCCTCTTTCTAAAAGTCTGAGATTCTTACTACCATTCCCTTTTATATTGCTGATTTGGGTTACCTGTGCTTTCACTTTCTTTTTCTTAATCAGTCTCACAAGGCATTTGTCAATTAATCTCTTTAAAGAATGAATTTTGGCTTTGCTGATCTAGCTATTGTATATTTATTTTCTATTTCATTAATATCTGCTATTTCCCTTATTCTTTTCTTACTGTTTTTTAACTTTCTTAAAATGGTTACTTAGATCTTTGATTTCTTATTGTTTAATATATGAATTATAAAGGTCTATGATATTCTCCTCAGAAGGTAGGTTGGGCAATCTACTTCCGTAGTGACACCGCCTTGGAAACCCAAGAAGGGGTCTCTAATAATCGGATCCGGCTCGACAGTAGTGAGTTTGGTTTTTTAGTTATGTAATTCTCATGCTAATCTTTTAATTATATCCCACAATTTTGGATATTTAATGTATTTGTCATCATCATTCAGTTGAAAGCATTTTTGTAATTTAAATGATAATTTGTTCATTGACCCATGGATTATTTGGAACTGTATTTATTAATTTCAACATATGATGATTTTCTGGTTATATTTTTTATTATTAATATATTGGTTAATTGCGTTATGGTCAGAGACCATACACAGCATGATTTCAGTTCTTTGAAATCTGTTGATGATTTTTTATTGCCTTAATAATGATTAACATTTATAAATATTGTGTGTGTGTTTTTAAAAATGCATATTCTGCAGTTTTGGGGTAAATTGTTCTATATATATGTCCAATATGTCAAATTAATTAATCTCTTAGACCCTTACTGATTTTTTTTTCTATCAATTGCTTAGAGAAATATGTAAAAATATTCCAATATGATTGTGAAATTAGCTATTTCTTCTTTTAATCCATGAAGATTTCGATTTAAAGATGTGAAGTTATTTTATTAGCTGTAAAAAACTTATTGTTATTATATCTTCCTGGTAAATAGAACTTTTTGTCTTTATGATGTGTACTTTATTTCTAGTAGTGCCTTTCTTCTAAAAGTTTATGTTGATATTAATATAGCAACACCAACTTTCTTTTATTTAGTGTTTTCGTGACCTTCCATTCTTTGCTTTTCAACTTTCCTAGATCTTTATTGTAATAAAAGCAACATACAAGGGTTTCAAATGTGATCTGACAGTGTATAAGTTTGAATTGGAACATTTGGTTTGTTTATTTTAATGTCATTACTGATTTATTTTGGTTAAATTTATAATCTTATGGTTCTATGTTTTTTTTCTCCTTTCTTATCTGTATTTACTACTCTATTAATTTCCTTTTATGGGTTTAGAAAATGCATATACTTTTATTATCCTCTCAGTGGTAATGTTGTTGTTTTTGTTGTTATGTGCCATCAAGTTGGACCCGACTCATAGCGACCCCTCCTTGGGTTTCCGAGGCAGTATCACTATGGAAGTAGATTGCTCCATCTTCCTTGTAAGGTAGCCATGACTAACCAATAGCTAATAATCATTGGGGCTGTTACCCAGACAATACAGCTTAGAACACTTTAACCTTCTCTATTCCATTCCAACCTAAATGCTATTGTTATCCTGTATTTTATTTCTCTTTCTATTTTAATCCGAAGACATTATTAGTGATATTAATCTATTCAGTTAATATTAATTTACAAATCAAAATTTCTTCTTTTAGTTCTTTTACCTAAAAATTTGTTATTTCAATTTTTTTTCCTTCTGCATTTCTCATCTTTCATCTGGGATCAATATCCTTCTTCCTAAAAAATACCCTTTCTAATATTTGGTTTGGTGTAGGTCTGATGATGATAAATTATCTCATATTTACTTGTCTGAAAATATATTTATAATTACAAAAACATAATTTTTGAATGATACTTTTATTTGTAATACAATTTTACTTTATCTGACTATTTCCCAACATTTTAGTGAAAACATTTCATGTCTTCTAAGTCCTACAGTTTATGTTGATGAGTTAGTGGTTAGTGTATTGCTCATCCTTAGAAGATAATCTATTTTTAATTGAAGCTTAAAAATTTTTATTCTGGTATTCAGTAGTTTTAGTATGCTGTGCCTGTTGGACATTTTATCTTACTATCTTACTTGAAAGGAGCTCTGGTAGCATAGTGCTTAAGGCACTTGACTGCTAACCAGAACGCTGGCGGTTCAAACCCACCAGCCACTCCTTGGAAGGAAGATTGGGCAATCTACTTCTGTAATGATACTGCCCCAGAAACCCAAGGAGGGTTCGCTATGAGTTGGATCTGACTCAATGGCACATAACAACAACAACAACAATAATAATCTTGCTTGGAGTTCTTAGGGTTTCTTAAATCTGTGACAATGTTTTTCATTACTTTCAATGAAACAAATGACTAAAACTGACTCAAAAATAATAGAAAATCTGAATAGACCTACAAGAAATAAAGAAATTGAATTCATCATTGCAAATCTTATTACAAACACTCAGGACAAATGGCTTTTCTGGTAAAAACTTATAAAATATTTGAAGTATAAATGTTGTTGTTAGGTGCTGTGGAGTCATTTCTGACACATAGGGACCCCATGTACAGCAGAACGAAACACTGCCTGATCCCGCGCCAGCTCCACGATCCCTGCTATACTTGAGCCCATCATCGCAGTCACCATGTCAATCCATCTCGTTGAAGGCCTCCCCCTCTTTCGTTGACCCTCCACCTTACCAAGCATGACATCCTTCTCCAAGGAATGGTCCCTTCTGACAACATGACCAAAATAGGTGAGACAAGTCTGGCCATTCTTGCTTCCAAGGAGCATTCTGGCTGCACTTCCTCCAGGACAGATCTGTTAGTTCTTTTAGCAGTCCATGGTACTTTCAGCATTCTTTGCCAGCACCACAATTCAAAAGCATCAACTCTTCTTCGGTCTTCCTTATTCATTGTCCAGCTCTCACATGCATACGAGGCGATTGGAAATATCATGGCTTTTGTCAGGTGCACCTTAGTCCTCAAGGAGACATCCTTGCTCCTCAGCACTTGAAACAGTTCCTTTGCAGTTGACTTTCCCAATGCTACACATCGTCTAATGTCCTGACTGCTGCTTCCGTTGGCATCAATTGTAGAAGCAAGCAACGTGAATTCTTTGACAACCTCAATCTTCTCTCCATTTATTGTGATGCTGCTCATTGGTCCAGTTGTGAGGACTTTTGTTTTCTTTATATTGAGACATAATCCATACTGCAGACTGTATTTTTTAACCTTCATCAGTAAGTGTCTCAAGTCATCCTCACTTTCAGCAAGCAAAGTTGTATCGTCTGCATATCTCAGGTTGTTAATGATTCTTCCTCCAATCCCAATGCCACATTTTTCTTCATATAGTCCAGCTTCTCTGATTATTTGCTCAGCATATAGATTGAATAAGTATGTGGAAAGGATACAACCCTGATGCACTCTCTTCCTGATTTTAAACCATGCAGTGTCCCCTTGTTCCATTCAAACGACAGCCTCCTGGTCACGGTACAGGTTCCTCATGAGGAAGTATAAATAATACTAAATATTTAAAACCTTTCAGATAATCGAGGAGTAGGGGGTACTTCCTAATTTATTCTGTGAGGGTAGTGGTACCCTGATATGAAAGTCAGACAAAAACATCACAAGAAACTCTAGACCAATGTCCTTTATAGCATTGATAAAAATGCCAGAACAAAACATTAGCAACCCAAATTCAGTAACATATGAAAATATTTATATATCATTATCAAATCAGATTTATTCCAGGATTGCAAAATTTGTTTAACATCCTAAATTCAAATAATGTAATTGTAATGCAGAGCTGCCGAGACACCAGGACACAGAATTGTTTCAGAGAAGCAGTTTATTAGCACTCCCGGGCGTGGTTCTTGTGCCCTAACATCAAGGCCAGAGAAGTCGCACCCCTGGGCAGGGGGGATAGATTCTTATAGACACAGAGGGGACCTAATTCCCCAATTAAGGAAATGGCGGGGTCCAATTAGCTGTTGGCAAGGGTCTGCACCTAATTAGCATGAGGGGGCTTCACAGGAGGAAGTTTGTCATCACGTGGGACTTTCTAGCCTGGGTAAGATAAGGTTGTCTTATCAGGCTGTCTCATCAGGGCCTGACACCTGGAGGAAGCTGCCAACTGAAGTGTTGGTGGCTTGGGTTTACTTCGGCCTAACAGTAATGTGGGAGCTCTGGTGGCATAGTGCCTAAGCCATTTGACTGCTAACCAGAAGGCTGGTGGTTCAAACCCACCAGCTACTCCTCAGAAGGAAGATGGGACAATCTACTTCCGTAGTGATACTGCCTCGGCAACCCAAGGAGGGGTCGCTATGAGTCAGATCCGACTCAGCAGCAAAGAGAGTAACAGTAATATATTAATATAATAAAAGACAAAACAAGAAGATTATCTCAATAGATGCATCAAGATTGGCAAAAACAAAATATTGATATTTTTCTTATAATGGTCAACACAGGAATAAAAGGCATTTTTTTCAACCTGATGAAGACCATCCATGAAAAACCTGAAGGTTAGATAAATGGTGGAAGACTGAAAGCTTTCCTCCTAAGATTGAACAAGATAAGCCATATTAAACGTTAAATTTTATCTAGTTAAATAATGCAATAAATCCAATGAAAGGCTTTCAAGTCAAAAAGAAAAAGTAGTAGTGTCTTTATTTACAGATGATATGACCCTGTATGTATAAAATTCTATGGAATTTATGACAAAGGTACTAGAACTAACAAACAAGTTAAGCAAAGTTGTATGACACAAGATCAATACTAACAATATAATATCAATATACAAAAACCAACTCCATTTCTATAGATAAGCAGCAAGATATCTAGATGAAGTCAAGAAAATAATTGCATTTGCAGTATCATCAAAAAGAATAAAATTCTCAGTAATTTAACAAAAAAATTTCAAGGCTTGTTTACTGAAATATATAAAATATTATTAAAGGAAACTAAAGAAAATATATATGAATGGAGACTCTTCATGTTTGTGAATTGGAAGACTAATATTGATAAAATGACATTTTTCCCCTAATAGATGTACAGATTTCATATAAACTAACTGCCGTCTAGTCAGATCTGACTCATAGCGACCCCTCTTTGGGTTTCCAAGGCAGTTTCACAACAGAAGTAGACTGCCCAATCTTCCTTCTGAGGAGTAGCTGGTGGGTTTGAAAAACCAGGCTTCTGGTTAGCAGTCAAGTGCCTTAGGCACTATGCTACCAGAGCTTTGTGCCTTGATTTGTTGAAATTAACCAGCTAATCTTTAAAATTATAATGCAATTAAAATATAATAAAACCACCTGTTGTTGTTGTTGTTGTTGTTAAGTGCCGTCGAGTTGTTTCCGACTCATAGAGACCCCATGCACAGCAGAACAAAACACTGCCCGATCCCGTGCCAGCCCCACAATCCCTGCTATACTTGAGCCCATCATCGCAGCCACCGTATCAATCCATCTCCTTGAAGGCCTCCCCCTCTTTCATTGACCCTCCACC
>NW_006921718.1:8732803-8733549 GCF_000298275.1 Orycteropus afer afer
TCTTCCTTATTCATTGTCCAGCTCTCACATGCATACCAGGCGATTGGAAATATCAAAAAACTTTGAAAACATAAGAACAGATTTAGAAGATTTAACCTATCTTCTTTCAAGATTAATATTATTCTCTAGTTTGGTGTAGTGGTTAAGGCATTTGGCTGCTAACCAAAAGGTCGGTGGTTTGAACTCACCAGCCACTCCATGGGGAAAGATGAGGTAGTCTGCTTCTGTTAATATTTACAGACTTGAAAACACAGTGGGGGTCACGAAGGGTCAGAATCAACATGATGGCAATGAATTTGGTTTTTGTGGTTTTTCAAGAGAGTGGACTATTGATGTAAGGACAGCATTGAAATCAAAATCCTTATTAGTATCTTTTCATTGTTGCTTTTGTTTCATCATCTCTTTTCTGCCATTCCAAACATATGCACGTTGGACCTTAAGATTACATGCCCTATGTCTATTTACCTTTCTTCCTTGTTTTCAGTGCTCTGAGTCCTTGTATTTACTTTAAAAGACTTTTTTTTTTTTTCTAATTTGTCTATACTGTTTTACTAATTATTTCTTTAGCGCTATGAATCTGCTATTAAATCCATCCATTGATTTCTTATTTTTGTTTATTTAATTTTTTAATTCTAGAATTTACATTGGTAACCATAAGTTTTAATTTTATGTTAAGATTGTTCATTTTGTCCTATTTTTTGAAAATAGTAACCATTTATTATTATTTTTTTATTTTTATTTTTTAA
>NW_006921718.1:8740214-8742086 GCF_000298275.1 Orycteropus afer afer
GTTCTCTGTCAGACTGCAGCTCCGTATGTCTCCTTTTTTTGGTATTTTCACTCAAATTCTTCTGCTAATTGGGGTTTAGTCCAATTCTGTATCCTTCCCTTCAAGGCTCAGGCATCCACGATTATCTTCTGTGTCTGTGTTAATTGGTTTCCTTTTTTTTTTGTTGAAGAGGGTCTGTGCAATCCTTCTGCCTAGTCCGCCATCTTGCCGGAACTAGTAACCATTTATTTTAAGTCTATGTATGATAATTCTAGTATATAAGCCTTTGTGTATCTTTTTCTTGTTCATGTTGTCTTGTGTCTTTATTTTCATGTACTTTGTTGTTAATGATTATATGCTAGATACGATATTTGCAAAGTTGTTTCCAGAAATATTATGTGGCCTAAGATAATGCTATCTTATCCCAGGAAAAGATTTACAATTTGCTTTTCCTAAGTACTTGAGGACATCAACAATTTAAAATCTTTTCAATCCAATTTTAGAGACGAAGATGATTTGAAGCTGAGCTGCAGTCCTTGTGAAGATCCATCTCATTCTCCTTCATGAAGATCCATTCTCCTTCTCATTCATGGTCACTCCTAGTTGTAATCATTCTGTGGTCCTAACTCACAGAAAGTGGGTCACTAAGGCCACCTGTAGCAAATTCTGGCCTCCAATCTCTATATCTCTAGCCCTAGAAGATGTCCCAAAGGACTTCTCAATTTCTTAGCCATCCTCTCTGCAACTGTCAAATGTTGCCAGTGAAAGGAACTTGAAAAGCTGTACTTACCTTCAGTATTCCCCCATGAGAGCTCCTGACAATTCTTCATTATCTCTTTAGGTCTCTGATATCTAATTATTTCAGTTATTCCAAATGGGAAGGGTCATTTGAATTACTTAGTCTGCTATTAACAGAGATGGCTGGCTCAGTGAATATGTGTCATAAAACGATTCCCAGATAATTTTTATAGGTTATTTTTAGAGTATCATAATGTCTTTGTCAGAATTCTTGTAAACATGTGAAATGTAAGTAATATTTCTATCTTTGTCCACTAGGCCAGTGCAACAACAACAACAATATCACAAGATTGTTAGGTACAGTCAAGTTGGTTTTGATTCATTGTGACCCATGTACAACAGAATGAAACACCACTTGATCTTGTGCCATCTTCAAAATTGTTCCCATGCTCAAGCCCATTGTGGCAGACACTGTGTCAATCCATCTTGTGAAGGTCTTCTTCTTTTTCACTGACCTTGTACTTTATCAAACAAGATTTGTCCCTTCTGATAACATGTCCAAAGTATGAGAGGAGAAATCTTGCCATCCTTGCCTCTAAGGAGCATTCTGGCTGTACTTCCTCTAAGACAGATGTGTTTGTTCTAGCAGCCCATGGTACATTCAATATTCTTTGCCAACACCAATTCAAATGCATCATTTCTTCTGTGGTCTTCCCTACTAATTGTTCATCTCTCACACACAAATGAAGCTATTAAAAACACCATGGTTTTGGTCAGGTACTCCTTTGTCTCCAAAAAGATATCTTTGCTCTTTAACACTTAAAGAGGTCTTTTGCAGCAGATATGGTCATTGCAATACATTGTTTGATTTCTTGACTGCTGTTTCCATGGGTATTCATTGTGTTGTTGTTGTTGTTAGGTGCCGTCGAGTCGTTTCCAACTCATAGCGACCCCATGCACAGCAGAACAAAACACTGCCCGATTCCACGCCAGCTCCACGATCCCTGCTATACCTGAGCCCATCATCACAGCCACAGTGTCAATCCATCTCATTGAATGCCTCCCCCTCTTTCATCGACCCTCCACCCTACCAAGCATGACATCCTTCTCCAGGGAATGGTCCCTTCTGACAACATGACCAAAATAGGTGAGATG
>NW_006921718.1:8742506-8743866 GCF_000298275.1 Orycteropus afer afer
ATATTGAGATAAAATCCATACTGCAGACTGTATTCTTCAACCTTCATCAGTAAGTGCCTCAAGTCATCCTCACTTTCAGCAAGCAAAGTTGTATCTTCTGCATATCTCAGGTTGTTAATGATTCTTCCTCCAATCCTTCGTTTCTCTTCATATAGTCCAGCTTCTTGGATTATTTGCTCAGCATATAGATTGAATAAGTACGGGGAAAGGATACAACCCTGACACACTCCCTTCCTGATTTTAAACCATGTAGTGTCCCCTTGTTCTGTTCAAATGACAGCTTCCTGGTTAAGGTAGAGGTTCCTCATGAATACAATCAAGTGTTTGGGAATTCCCATTCTTCTCAATGTTATCCATAATTTGGCATGATCCACACAATCAAATGCTTTTGCATGGTCAATAAAACACAAGTAAGCATCTTTCTGGTATTCTTTGCCTTGATCCAAGATCCATCTGACAACAGCTATGATATCCCTTGTTCCATGTCCTCTTCTGAATCCAGCTTGCACCTCTCGAAGTTCTCTGTCAATATACTGCTGCAACTGTTTTTGAATTATCTTCAGTAAGATCTTACTTTTGTGCAATATTAATGATATTGTTCTATAATTTCCACAATCTGTGGGATCACTTTTCTTTGGAATGGGTACAAATATGGATCTCTTCCAATCAGTTGGCCAGGTAGCTGTCTTCCAAATCTCTTGGCATAACCAAGTGAAGCATCCATTTGTTGAAATATCTCAATGGTTGATTGCCGTATATATATATATGGATATATATATATTTGATCAGTGAGTAAGCACAAGCCTGCCTGTGTTTACCTTGCTCCCAGAGACCCAGTTCCTCTCGGGAGGGTAACAAGGGAAAGTGTTCAGTGCAGATCAGTGAGGAAGCACAAGCCCGCCCATGCCTACCTTGCTGCCGGAGACCCAGTCCCTCTTGGGAGGGTAACAAGGGAAAGTGTTCAGTGCAGATTAGTGAGGAAGCACAAGCCCACCCGTGCCTACCTAGATCAGTGAGTAAGCACAAGCCCGCCTGTGCTTACCTTGCTCCCGGAGACCCAGTCCCTCTCCGGAGGGTAATAAGGGGAAGTGTTCAGTGCAGATCAGTGAGGAAGCACAAGCCCGCCCGTGCTTACCTTGTTCCTGGAGACCCGCAGTCTCATCATGGAGAATAAGCAATGGTGATACTTGTGAAGTGTTGAGCTCCTTCAAGCCTAGGCCACGTTTTATCTATCCATACCCCACAATGGTTCAAGCCAGATTCAGAGGTTCAAGCCCGATTCAGAAGAGGACGTGGAACAAGGGATATCATAGCTGTTGTCAGATGGATCTTGGCTCAAGGCAAAGAATACCAGAAAGAT
>NW_006921718.1:8744721-8757314 GCF_000298275.1 Orycteropus afer afer
GTCATGCTTGGTAGGGTGGAGGGTCGACGAAAGAGGGGGAGGCCTTCAAGGAGATGGATTGATACGGTGGCTGCGATGATGGGATCAAGCATAGCAGGGATTGTGGGGCTGGTGCGGGATCGGGCAGTGTTTCGTTCTGCTGTGCATGGTCGCTATGGGTCGGAAACGACTCGACGGCACTTAACAACAACAACAACAATATATATTTGTTGTTGTTGTTATGTGCTGTCGAATCGGAGCAGACTCATGGTGACCCCTCCTTGGGTTTCTGAGGAAGCATCACTACGAAAGTGGATTGCCCCATCTTCCTTCCGAGGAGTGGCTGGTGGATTTGAACTGCCAGCCTTCTGGTTAGCAGCTCTTCAGTATATTCTCACCTTGGGAGGTTTTACCACTGCTGTTAACATAAAATACCTCCTATTTGACAATTATGTATCCATCTCACACCTGTCCTCTGAACTCTAGACCTACATATCAAACTGCTCCTTGACATATCCTGTAGATCTTCCTTGGAACATTTAGCTCCACATTTCCAAAATAAAAATAATCATCCCAGATTTGACTCTTTTTCAGTCACTCCAATTCTGGTGAATATCCTTTGCATCCATCTACTTTTACAAACCAGAATCTTTATTCCACTTTGATGTTTACCTTTTCCTTAGCTGCTACATTCAGTCCTATTTTCAGGTTTTCTTGCTGCATATCTTTCCACTTCCTTTACTTTTCTGCATATTCATTGCTGCTACCCTAGTCCAAACCATCATCACCTTTGGATTACAAAAAGATTACAAAAATCTTTTTGTTGTTTTAGGTTTTAGTTGCATTTGAGTCAGTTCTGACTCATGGTGACCCTGTGTGGGTAGAATACAGCTATCCCTTAGGGTTTTCAGAATTGTGACTTTTTGGAAGCAGAATGTGTTTATTCCAAGGGCCCTCTGAGTGGGTTCAAGCAGCCAAACTTTTGGCTACAAATCAAGTGTTTAATCATTTGCACCACTTTCAAAATCTTTTTGCTTCCTAAATGTTGTTGTTGTTAGGTGCTGTTGAATAGTCTCCGACTCATAGCAACCCTATGCACAACAGAACAAGACACTGCCTGGTCCTGAATCAGCCCCATGATTCTTGTTATACTTGAGCCCATTGCCACTGCCACTATGTCAATCCATCTCATTGAAGGCTTTCCCCTCTTTCGTTGACCCTCCACCTTACCAAACATAACATCCTTCTCCAGTGAATGGTCCCTTCTGACAACATGACCAAAGCATGTGAGATGAAATCTGGCCATTCTTGTTTCCAAAGAGCATTCCAGGACAGATTTGTTAGTTCTTTTAGCAGTCCATAGTACTTTCAGCATTCTTTGCCAACACTGCAACTCAAGAGCATCGTCTCTTCTTCAGTCTTCCTTATTCATTTCCCAACTCTCACATGCATATGAGGCGATTGGAAATACCATGACTCATGTAAGATAAACCTTAGTCCTCAAGGAGACATCTTTGCTCTTCAGCACTTGAAAGAGGTCCTTTGCAGCTGACTTGCCCAGTGATAGACGTCATCTGATGTCCTGACTGCTGCTTCCGTTGGCATCGATTGTACAACCAAGCAGTGTGAAATCTTTGACAACTTCCAATCTTTTCTCCATTTATCGTGATGCTGCTTATTCATCTAGTTGTGAGGATTTTAGTTTTCTTTATATTGAGACATAATCCATACTGCAGACTGTATTCTTCAATCTTCATCAGTAAGTGCTTCAAGTCATCCTCACTTTCACCAAACAAAGTTGTGTCATGAGCATATTGCAGGTTGTTAATGAGTCTTCCTGCAATCATGATGCCATGTTTTTCCTCATATAGTCCATCTTCTTGGATTATTTGCTCAGCATATAGATTGAATAAGTATGGTGAGAGGATAAAACACTGATGCACTCCTTTCTTGATTTTAAACTATGCAGTGTCCTCTTGTTCTGTTCAAACAACATCCTCTTGGTCTATATACAGGTTCCTCATGAGTACAATCAAGTGTTCGGGAATTTCCATTTTTCTCAGTGTTATCCACAATTTGTTATGATCCACACAACAAATGCTTTTGAGTAGTCAATAATGCACAAGTAAATATCTTTCTGGTATCCTTTGCTTTGAGCCAATATCCATTTTACATCAGCAGTGATATCCCTAGTTCCACATCCTCTTCTGAAACCAGCTTGCACCTGTGGAAGTTCTCTGTCAATATATCACTGCAACTGTTTTCAATTTATCTTCAGGAAGATTTTACTTGCATGTGATATTAATGATATTGTTCAATAATTTTCACATTCTGTACGATCACCTTTCTTTGGAATGGGTCCAAATATGGATCTTTTCCAGTCAATTGGCCAGGTAGCTGTCTTCCAAATCTCTTGGCATAACCAACTGAGTGTTTTCAGTGGGGCATCCATTTGTTGAAACATCTCAATAGATATTCCGTCAATCCTGGTTCTTGGACATATACCACCTCCTGAAATGGATGAAGATTGACCAGTTCTTTTTGGTACAGTGACTTTGTGTATTCCTTCCATCTTCTTTTGATGCTTCTTTCATCATTCAATATTTTGCCCATAGAATCTTTCAATATTGTAACTCAAAGTTTAAAGTTTTTCCTCAGTTCTTTCAGCTTGAGAAATGTCAAGCATGTTCTTCCCTTTTGGTTCTCTATCTCCAGGTCTTTGCACATCTCATTATAGTAATTTGTTTTGTCTGCTCGAGGTGCTCTTTGAAATATTTTGTTAAGTTATTTTATCTTGTCATTTCTTGCATTTGCCCTTAAACACTGCAGTCCAATCAGTCTATTCAAAAAGTAACTATGATCCTACAACTTCACCTCTAACCTTTACTGGAAACTTCTCAGTTGTTTTACATTATGGTCAAGATAAAACCTGAATTTTTTTGTTATGACTTACAAAGTTCTGCATGTCTACCTCCTTCATACTTCCTCAACCTCCTCTGGAAATAAACTGCTCCCATTTCACTGTCTGTACTGATATTCCTTATCCCACTTAGAACCTTGCAAGCACCATCTTTTGATATACTTTTCTGCTGCCATTATACTCTTCATCCCCACCCTGCCTCACCCTCTTTGCTTAGTTTATTCCTGATCATCTTTTCCATCTAAGCCTAAATGCTGCTTCTCAGGGAAGATTTCTTGAACTCACCAAAGAGGTAAGTTCTCTTATTACTCACACGACACTACCTACCTTTTGTTCAAAGCTTATGTGAAAATTGTCAGATTACATTTATTTGAATGATTATTAAATTAATTATTGTCTTCCACACAAGACTCTGAGCTTGGCAAAATATACGGGCTATATATTTGCTTAGTGATTTATTTTTTTAAAATCGGGGCATCCTTAGTAATCATCACACTGCCTGGTATCAAGCAGATGTCTCATAAAAATGTGAATAAAAGCTTCGTCCTTGCTGATAATGAGATTGATTTGGCAGAAATTAAAATTTAGGGGCCTGTATGGGTTATATACTTAGAGAAATGTAGATGGCAGTGGGGTGTAAGATGAAAGAGTAAAAGAAAGAAGAAAAATGAAGAATAAAATTTTGAGTTATGGCTTTTTCCCCTACTCACCCTTAAGGAACTTGTGGGGAAGTGACAGCTACTTAGGAGAAGCTTCAAGTATCTTATTAAAGATGACCTTTTCTTTTCTTTTAAAATCACAGTACTGTTTTTCCTCTCTCCCTGTGTTGTTGTTGTTGTTATGTGCCGTCAAGTTGCACCTGACTCATAGCGACCCCTCCTTGGATTTCTGAGGCGGTATCACTACCAAAGTAGATTGCTCAACCTTCCTTCTGAGGGGTGGCTGGTGGGTTTGAACCACCAACATCCCGGTTAGCAGTCAAGTGCCTTAGGAGCTATGCCACCAGAGCTCCCTCTCTCCCTATAGCCTTCCCTAAAACTTCCTTCAGGAAATTTTGTAGTTTTTCTATTGAATGAAATGCAAAATATGTGGCTTTTATTGACTCTGTCTACAAGTATGAATGCCTCCTTACCCATGATGCCTTTCTGGTTGTATTATCCCAAAGTTAAAAGAACACAAGAGTATGTATGTCTATGGCCCAGGTTACAAGAACAACCTAGTGTTACCTTTTCAAGTCTACCCTCAGATGTCTCTTCTGTCCATTAAGGTTATTTGCATATGCTGAGATTTTGGCAAAACCTCTGATGACAACGTGCCTTCAGAGAATTTCTCACTCTTAATAAAGGATCGGCATTTTCTCTGAGATCTGCAAAGTGGCCACAACAAGTCTCTGTGCCTTGAGGTGGATTGTGAATTATTAATTAAGGGAAAGAAGTGTGCTTTGGGATGTTTTTTGTCATTTAGGAATAATCATGAAGCCATTGGATATGTATCCTTAAGTCTGATAGAGGTAGTCTCTGGTAAGACTGGCTTCACTAGACGCTGTGCATCCATGTTCAACGTTTATTTCACTGCCTGTAAAGGGTGTGGATAAGCTAGGTTACAGAGAATTATTGATAAAGACTTTGGGAGCAATTTTTATTTTGGTGGAGACTACCACGCATTTGTCTATTCCTTTCAACAATTCTAAAATATTTTTGGTCAGCAAATATATGCAAAGTATAGATCCATGAGCATATAACTATATGGATATAAAAACTATTTATTTAACTTTCAAATTATAGAGTCCTAAATGGGAGCCCTGGTGGCATAGTGCATTTGACTCCTAACCTGAAGGCTGGCGGTTCAAACCCACCAGCCACTCCTCGGCAGAAAGGTTGGGCAATCTACTTCTGTAGAGATATTGCCTTGGAAACCCAAGAAGGGGTCACTATGAGTCAAATCCAACTTGATGGAGGTGAGTTTTTTTTTTTTTTTTTAAATGTGCAACGGGACCAAATTTAAAGTATGTCCTGAAGTTAGGCAACATGGCTCCCTTTAATTTGACCCTCATTTCATCTGATGAATTTTATTCTCTGGTTTCCTCTTGCTTGATGATTTTCCAATTTTACTGAAAGCATACAGGGAAAGAACTCTGGGGCTATTGGAAGGAAGTTGTTGGGGAGGCAACTCAGCAGGTAGGATTCCAGTCTTTCACACCCTTTCCTTTTACCATCGTACCTCCAGTCTGGTTTGCTTTACATATTGAACTTCTGCATCTTATTTCTTTGGAAGGAGTTAATAGCTAATAGGTCTTGGAACTTATAGTTCTAGGATCAACCAACCATCTCTTCTAGTCAGACTGCCTACCTCATTGTCTCCACCCCTCAGCAGTAAACATGTTACAGTTATTTTCATATCTTTGTTTCTTATTTCTCATTCCTTCTTCCACTTTGAAAATCCTTTCTCATTTCCTCTATGTATCTATGCATAGATGATCCCTCTTCCAAGGCCCAGTTCTATGGAGGCTGACTTAATAAGTTCACGTGAGTCTGCATCTTGTTTTCTTTTGAACATCAAAATGTTTACCACACCCTACATTCATACCTTGTCCTCACTAGATACTTAATAGTTGGATGAGTATATAAAAGAATAAAATAGATAACAAACAGGTATTATCTGAAGAACACCCCCTGGGAATTCAGCTGTAGGAGGCATACAGATTTTCATTTTTTAATCTGATTTTCAGAGGTTTTAGACATTTAAATTTTAGCTAAAAGAATAAAACAAGAAGAGGGGAGGGAGTATAGGAAACATTAAATAGGTTTCCTCAAGGGGAAGCAATTTTAATCCTTAAGACTTATGCCCCACTCAAGACTCCTGAGCATCTGTTTAGCTTTAAAAAGGATGTTAAATCACCATTCTGACCAGTCTGGCAAATATCAGAACTCTTTCAAGAACTTTACAGTTTCTAAGGAAAGATTGCCTTTTGTTATAACCTAGTTTCTTTTATTTCAACAACTGAATAAATTTTACTGTTCATCTACCTACTCTGAGGACAGTAGGGGATAAGTTGAAAGAAATATGGTTTCAGCCTTCTGCTGACTAACAATTTAGTGGAGAGGCAGTTAAAAGTAACACTATAGCCTATTGTAAAAGTTAGAGCAGAGGTGGAAAGTACAGAAGTAAATAGAAAAAGAAGAGATTAGTTTTATATGAAAGGGCTTCCCAGCAAACCTGATTGCTTAAATATTTTGTAGAAATTCAACAGAGGGAAATGAGGTCAGAGAATTGCAGGCTCAAGGGACATCATGATAGAAGCACTGGTATGGATTAAATTGTGTCTCCCCAATATATATGCTATTAAGCCTATCCTCTATAGTGGTTATACTCCCATTGAGGAATGAGTTTCTTTGTTGTGTGATGAGACAATATTAGTGTACCATGTATTTTAAGTCAATCTATTTTCAAATATAAAAGAGATTAAATAAGCAAGCAAGAAGCAGTAATAGGAGAGATAGATGCCAAGCCATATGAAGATCACCAAGGAACTGAGAACCAGAAGCTGAAAAGAAACAAGAAAGGTCCTTGAGATCTGGTGCAAAGAGAACATCTTCCTCTAGAGCTGGCCCCCTGAATTTGGACTTCTGGCCTCCTAAACTATGAGAAAATAAATTTCTGTTTGTTAAAGGCACCCACTTGTGGCATTTCTGTTACAGCAGCACTGAGCCAGGAAATTGTAAGAAACGTTTGTGATCCAGTGAAGGCCCTCTGTGACCAAAATCACCATTTACAATGGTGGCATAGTGAGAGGCAACATGGAACAATCTCAATAGCCAGTTCATATGTGGTATTTGATATTATTGCATGTGCCATTGGGGGACATTGGACCTTTTGAGAGTGGAGTGATATGGAGTGATCAGGCTTAGGTTTGCAAAGATAACTTTGATGTTAGGGCTGAAGAGGAGAGACCACTTAGAAAATGGTTGGAAAGCACCTGGAAAGCCAACTCGTTGGCAAGGAGAGCTGACAGAATAGTTAGGAGTGAGATAAACTTTTAAGACTGAACTGACAGAACTTGTTACCACTTGGATAAAGTAAAGAAAGAAAATACTTAAGAGAAAGATAAAGTACTTGAAAATGCCTGAAAATGTTAAGCCTAAAATACTAGGAAGATGGTGATTCTATTTATTGAGTAAGATCCAGAATATAACACACAAAGGAAATTTAGGGGTGGAGATAAAAAAAAAAACTAGTGGAGGAAGATAGCATGCTTAGTGGTGTTTAGTTTAAATTCCAAATAGGTATTGGTTATCCTCCACCACTTGTTTGTCACTTTGTCATATTGTGGTGGTTTGTGTGTTGCTGTGACACTGGAAGATATACCACCAGTATTTCAAGTTCCAGTAGGGTGACCCATAGTGGACAGATTACAGTAGAGCAATCTGTAGGTAGAAAACCAAAAAGAAAGAACATGCTCTGCATTTCTCAAGCTGAAAGAACAGGGGAAAAAAAAAGTCTTCAAGAAACGGGCCTCAAATTGTAATATTAAAGAATTCTATGGGAAAAATATTACATCACACAGGAAGCATCAAAACAAAATGGGAGGAATGCACAGAGTCACTGTACCAAAAGGAATTGGTCATTGTTGAACTATTTCAGGACGTAGCATATGATTAAGATCTTATAGTAACTGAAGGAAGAAGGCCAACCTGCACTGAAGGTACTGACAAAAAACAAGGCCCAGGAGTTGATGGAATACCAATGGTGATGTTTAAACAAGCAGAGGTAGCACTGAAGGCTCTCATTTTTCTATGCCAAGACATTTGGAAGATAGCTACCAGCTCAATTGACTAGAAGAGATCTGTATTTGTGCCTATTCCAAAGAATGGTGGTCCAACAGATTGTGGAAACTATTGAACAGTATCATTAATATCACGTGCAAGTAAAATTTTGCTAAGGATAATTAAAAAATTGATTGCAGCAGTACATTGACAGGGAACTACAAGATATTTTAGCCAAATTGAGAGGAGAATGTGGAGCAAAGGATATAATTGATGATATCAGATGGATCTTGGCTGAAAGCAGAGAATACCAGAAAGATGATTACCTGTGTTTTAGTGACTGTGCAAAGGCATTCAAGTCTGTGGATCATAACATATTATGGGTCACATTATGAAGAATTGGAATTCCAGAACTCTTAAATGTGCTCATGAGAAACCTGTACACAGACCAGGAGGCAGTCATTCTAACAGAACAAGAGGTTACTGAATCATTTAATATCAGGAAGAGTGTGGAAAAGGGTTTTATCCTTTCACCATACTTATTCAATCTGTATGCTGAGCAAGTAATCTGAGAAGCTAGATTATATGAAGAAAAATGCAATATCAGGATTGGAGGAAGATTCATTAACAACTATCAATATGCAGATGACACAACCTTGCTTTCTGAAAATGAAGATGACTTGAAGCACTTACTGAAGAAGATCAAAGATTATAGCCTTCAATATGGATTACACATAGACATAAAGAAAACAAAAATCTTCATAACTGGACCAATAGGCAACATCATGACAAATGGAAAAAGAATACTGAAATCATCAAGGATTTCATTTTGCTTGGATCTGCAATCAATGTTTATGGAAGCATCAGTCAAGAAATAAAATGATGTATTGCATTGGGCAAATCTGCTGTACAAAATACCTCTTCAAAATGTTAAAAATAAAGAAGTCAATTTGATGACTAAGGTATGCCTGACCGAAGCCATGGTATTTTCAATCACCTCATATGCATGTGAAAGCTGGACAATGAATAAGGAAGACATAAGAAGGAAGATGCCTTTGAATTGTGGTGTTGGTGAAGGATATTGAATATACCACGGACAAATCTATCTCAGAAGAAGTATATCCAGAATACTCCTTAGAAGCGAGACGGTGAGATTTCATCTCATGTGTTTTGGATATGTTATCAGGATGAACCAGAACCTGGAGAAACATATCATGCTTGGGGATGTAGAGAATCAGTGAAAAAGAGGAAAGCCCTCAATGACATGGAAATAGTGGCTGAACAATAGGCTGAAATATAGCAACAATTTTGAAGTTGGTTCAGAGCCAGGCAATGTTTCATTCTGTTTTACATAGAGTCACTATGAGTTGGAACTAACTCAACAGCACAACAATAACAAATGATTATCCATTAAATGATGCCCCATAAGTGATTAAAGATGCACGGGCTAAATCAGAAATGGAGAAGCATATTTGGAAATCCTTAGTTTGGAGTAGTAATTAATTCATGGAAAGTGATATGCAAAGAGAGGACCTAGAACACTGAAGGATACACATAGAGAGTCTGGCTGAAGAACAGTCTCTGGCTCATGTAAGTGAGAAGCTTTATCATGAACCTAGGAAAATGTCCTATCAAGGAACCTGAAGAAGGAAGTTATTTAGAAAAAAAAAAAAAAAAAAAGGACAGAAGAACTAGATGGTGCCCAGTTACCACTGTCAACCATTTGGAAAAGGATCAAAATAAGTGTGGTAGTTAAATTTTTATGTCAACTTGGGTGGGCCTGGTTAAGTGGCTGGGCACCTAGAGATAGTTGTTCCCCATAATGAGACTGACAATCAGCTCCATGGTGGGATCTACCACAAGCACTTGAGTAGCTGCCTTTGGGATGTGATCTGCTTCCTGTATATAAGGAGAAGCCTTGGGCATAGTCTCTAGCTTATGACACCCTTGGGCTCTGCACATAGCCATGTCATTGTTCAGCAGCCTGCCATGCTCTACTGACCTTGGGACTTAAAATGGACTCAAATTAATGGCCTGCCATGTGGTTTGGTAACATTGGGACTGTGCCTTTTTACTTGTCAACAAGGTCCCAAGGGGACTTCTCAGCCTCAGCAGCGAGCATCTATCTGAGTGAAGAAACACCTCTAGCTCCAGTGGGCCAGGAGCAGGAGGCAGAGCTGGACCCCAAGGTTGAGGGGCTTTCACCCAGCCCCTAGAGCGTGGCACTTTGAACTTGGACTTAAAGACTCCAAACTGTAAGAGAATAAACTCCTGTTTGTGAAGGCCATCCCATTTGTGGTATATTCTTGTCAGAGCGGCACTAGGTAACCAGAACAATAGGAGACCCTGGATAGAGTGGAAGAAAAATGTGGAACAAAATTCAAAATCATAAAAAAAGACCAGTCTTACTGGACTGATAGAGACTGGTGAAAACCCCGAGACTATGGCCCCTAGTCACCCTTCAGGCCTGGAATTGAACTTACTCTTAGGGCTTCCAGCCAAATAATAGACAGGAGTATAAGTTGAACTTTTACACCAGATAGGTACACTTCTTAGAATAATCAACTGTGGGAGATCAGAAGGGCAGTATTTACGCAGGGAGATAGCTCAGAAGTCAGGAATGCATAGGCATTCCTTGACCTTTATGTGTTTCATTTCATTTTTGACAACTTCCAATTTTCCTAGATTCATATTTCGTACATCTCACGGTCTGATTATTAATGGATATTTGCAGCTGTTTCCATCAGCAAATGAAGGTCCTGAAAGCTTTATTCCTTCCACATTATTATGGTCGACTCTACTTTGAGCTCTTCCCCAGTCGTGTTTTGAGTGCCTTCCAATCTGAGGAGCTTATCTTCTGGCACTATATCAGACAATGTTTCAGGGCTATTCATAAAGTTTTCCAGTAATACGTCAGACAGTATTTCACTGCTATTCACAAGGTTTTCACTGGCCAATTATTTCAGAAGCAGATGGCTACCTCCTTCTTCCCAGTCTGTCTTAGTCTGAAAGCTTGGATGAAATCTGTCCACCGTGGGTGACTCTGCTGGTAATTGAAATACTGGTGGCATAGCCTTCAGCCTCACAGCAACATGCAAGCCACCATAGTATGACAAACTGACAAAACAGTGTTGTTTTTATGTGCCGTTGAGTCGGACCCAACTCATAGCGACCCCTCCTTGGGTTTCCGAGGCAGTATCACTATGGAAGTGGATTGCCCAACCTTCCTTCCGAGGAGTGGCTGGTGGGTGTGAACCACCAGCCTTCTAGTTAGCAGTCAGATGCCTTAGGCACTACTCTACCAGAGCTCCCATGACGGAGCAGTAGTGGAATGAAATAAAATGTGTATGAACTGTTGTATGGAAAATGAATTTTCTCTGTAAACTTTCACCCAAATCACACACACCCACACATACACAAATTAAATTAAAAAATAATCACCGATAGTAATAAAAAAAGAGGCAACAAAACAGAGCCAAAGAATATTACACAAAATAAGTACAGGAAAAATGAGAAGAAACCTTGAATTTTCTACTTAGGTAGTTTTTATTTTGTTTTTTGTCTAGTTGCCTTAGAGTTGATGCTGACAAATGGTGATCCTACATGTGTCAAAGTAGAAATGTGCTCAGTAGGGAAGGTTTTCAATGGCTGATTTTTCTGAAGCAGGTCACCAGGCATTTCTTCTGAGGAGTCTCTGGGTGGATTCCAGCCTTCAACCTTTTTCGGTCAGCAGCTGAGTGAGTTAACCATTTGCGCTACCCTGGTACTACAGGTAGATGCTAATGATAGATGAAAGAAACTTCCTTAGAAAGAGGAGGGTGGAACTCAGATTTGCATGAGAGTTGAGGAGTTTATGAAAGGAGAGAGATGGGGTAAGAGCTTGAGGAGGAAGCCCGTCAGAAGACTGATTCTTGGAATATGTCTTGAAATGTTTTTAGGTTAAGAGAAGACTATCATGGAGGATAAACTACATATAAAATTAATCATGCTATAGAAATGAGTAGATATAAGCAAATGGGTCTGCTGGGAAACAGACCCAAAAGGTAAAAAAAATGGAAAACAGATAGTTCAATTTAACATCAGTGGGCGTCAGCGAGCTCTACCAGAAAAGAATATCCGGCTTTTAAGTCATTTTGATCACAATTGTTTTGCTCACATATGGTGTGCACACACTTGGAGGGAACCCAACTAACAATAGGGTTTTCTTCAAGGAAGGACTAAGGAGCTACTAAACAAGGAAGCCTGGGTACCAACCCCTCCCCATATGATGATGACATGATAATGGCAGGAAATGAGGACTTGATGTGGTTCCAGGCTAGGAACCTGAGGGAAGTCCTGGGCAGGAGTCTGGATACAGCAAAGAGAGAACAAAGGAGGGAAGGGCTTGGAGTTTTGCAGAAAAAAGAAAAAAGAAATCCAAGCTTTTTCTCTGAGATTATCTAGGTACTGAAGACTGGTTACCTTACTCTGTGAATTTAGTCAAAATCAGTATTTAGTTAGAAATCACATATTTGGTGACCCAGATTAGTGACTTGTTTTACTAGTCCTATTATTGATTATTGATCCTTGAACAAAGAAATGGGAAATGAGACTTTCCTGGCAGCTTAGACAAGGACCTGTGGTCAGATGAGCCTGACAGATCAACACTGACTGCTTAAGCCCTACTCCCTGCCCTAACTCAGTCCAGGAGGGTTAGAACTTACCCAGTTGAAGGGTCTGTGGAAGAGAATCAACATATACAGAGAAATTGAAGTTCTCAGAGGCTGAAGGGAGATTAATTAAGCACACTAATGACTAATGATTGTGAGGATGGCACAGGATGGGGCAACATTTCATTATGTCATATGTGTGGTTGCCATGAGTTGGAGCAGGCTTGACAAAAACTGATGACAATAACAATAGCATATTAAAAAAAAGTTAAAAGAAACATG
>NW_006921718.1:8757414-8772792 GCF_000298275.1 Orycteropus afer afer
TTCTTTTCTTTTCTTTCTATATTTTTAAAAGATATTTTTCATTCTTTTTTTTTTAACTAAGTCTTTCAGTTCCTGTGTTTATTACTTACTTCTACCATGTCTGAATTCAGACAGTAAAGCTTTATCTATATTTGTATTTCATATAATTTACTGTCAAAAAATTAGATTCACATATTCAGCTTGTTCCAAAGATAATGAAAAATTTTCCAGTAGGTTAATTGAATATTCATTTTTTAGTTTTAAGTTATATTAATTTAAATAAAATAAAATAGTTCCTTAGTCATGCTAACCATATCCAAGGGCTCAAGTGGCCATGTGAGATCAGTGGTTGGTATATTAGTCAGCTCAGCCTCAGCATATTGAGCAATGGCTAGCATTATTAAGGAATTATTGAGCATTATTGATGTTTATGAGCTATTTTATTGAGATTAAGAGGTGAGAGTTGAACTCTGCCCTTTGGAAAATAAACCACGAAGGCATGAGAGCATGTACATCTGTTTTGGGAAGTGCCAGAAGACATATATACACCAATATTCTAATAGACTACCTGGAAGAATGTTCCTATGTCTTCTCCTATTCAGCTGACTCATAAAGCAGATTGTTCTAAAAGTTCAGCCCTTTATTAAGCATTAAAGTATAAATAATGATAACAACATTGTTGTTGTTAGAGATCATTGAGTCGTATCCGACTCATAGCAACCCTAGGTACAACACAAGGAAACCCTGCCCAGTCCTGCACCAGCCCCATGATCCCTGTTTTGCTTGAGCTCATCATTGCAGCCACTATGTCAATCCATCTCATTGAGGGCCTTCCTCTTTTCCATTGACCTCCACTTTACCCAGCATGATATCTTTCTCCAGGGAATGATTTCTTCTGACAACATGACAAAAGTGGGTGAGATAAAGTCTGGTCATTCTCACTTCCAAGGAGCATCCTGGCTGCACTTCTTCCAGGACAGATTTGTTAGTTCTTTTAGCAGTACATGGTACTTCCAGCATTCTTCAACCACACCACAACTCAAAAGCATACACTATTCTTCAGTCTTCCTTATTCACTGTCCTGCTCTCACATGCACAGGAGGTTATTGAAAATATCATGGTTTGGGTAGGTGCACCTTAGTCTTCAAGGAGATATCTTTGCTCTTCATCACTTGAAAGAGGTCCTTTGCAGCAGATTTGCTCAATGCAATACATTGGCTGATGTCTTAACTGCTGCTTCCATTAGTGTTGATTGTAGAACCAAGTAATATGAAGTCTTTGACAACTTCAGTCTTTTGTCCATTGTTTGTGATGCTGTTTATTGGTCCAGTTGTGAGGATTTTTGTTTTCTTTATATTGAGATGTAATCCATACTGCAGACTATAGTCTTTAATCTTCATCAGTAATTGCTTTAAGTCATCCTCACTTTTAGCAAGCAAAGTTGTGTCATCTGAGTATCACAGGTTGTTAATGAGTCTTCCTCCAATCCTGATGCCATGTTCCTCTTCATATAATCCAGCTTCTCGAATTATTTGCTTAGCATACAAGTTGAATATTATGGTAAATGGATACAACCTTGATGCATTCCCTTCTTGATTTTAAACCATGCAATATCCTCTTGTTCTGTTTGAATGACAAGCTCTTGGTCTATGTACACGTTCCTCAAGATTACAATTAAGTGTTATGGAATTCCCATTCTTCTCAATGCTACCCATAATGTGTTATGATCCACACAATCAAATGCTTTTGCATAGTCAATAAAACACAAGTAAACATATTTATGATATTTGCTTACACCCAAGATCCATTTGAAATCAGCAATAATATCCCTCATTCTCCATCCTTTTGTGAATCCAGCTTGCATTTCTGGAAGTTCTCTGTCAGTATACTGCTGCAACCATATTTGAATTAACTTCAGTAAGATTTTACTTGCATGCAATTAATGATATTAATGATATTGTTTGATAATTTCCACATTCTGTGTGATCACCTTTTTTTGGAATGAGTACAAATATGGATCTTGTACAGTCAGTTAGCCAGGTAGCTGTCTTCCAAATTCCTTGGCATAGCTGAGTGAGTGCCTCCAGTGGGGCATCTGTTTGTTGAAACATCTCAATGGGTATTCGATCAATTTCTGGAGTCTTGTTTTTCACCAATTCCTTCAGTACAGCTTCGACTTCTTCCTTCAGTACCAATGGTTCTTGATCACATGCGACCTCCTGAAATGGATGAATATCGACCAGTTCTTTTCGGTACAGTGACTCTGTATTTCTTCCATCTTCCTTTGATGTTTCCTGCATCATTCAATATTTTGCCCATAGAATTTTTCAATAATTCAACTCAAGGCTTAAATTTTTTCTTCAATTCTTTCAGCTTGAGAAACACTGAGTGTGTTCTTCTCTTTTGGTTTTCTAACACCAGGTCTTTGCACGTTTCATCATAATAACTGACTTTGTCTTCTTGATCTGCTCTTTGAAATCTTCTGTTCAGCTCTTCAATCTTGTCATTTTTTCCATTTGCTTTAGCTCCTCTCTGCTCAAGGGCAAGTTTCAGAATCTCTTCTGACATCCATTTTGGTCTTTCCTTCCTTTGCTATCTTTTTAATGACCTTTTTCTTTCTTCATGGATGATGTTCTTGATGTCATCCCACAATTCCTCTGGTCACTGGTGTTCAATGTATCAAATTTGTTCTTGAGATGGTCTCTAAATCCAGGAGAGACATAATCAAGGTGACATTTTGGCTATCATGGACTTCTTTTAATTGTCTTCAACTTCAAGTTGAACTTTCATATGAGCAGTTGATAATCATTCCACAATCAGCTCCTGGCCTTGTTTCAGCTGACGATATTGAGCTTTTCCATCTCCTCTTGTCGCAGATGTAGTCAATCTGATTCCTGTGTACTCCATCTGGTTAAGTCCATGTGTATAGCTGCCATTGAAAAAAGATATTTGCAATGAATAAGTCATTGGTCTTGCAGAATTCTATCATGTGATCTCCAGCATTATTTCTATCACTGAGACCACATTCCAGCTACTGATGACTCTTCTTTATTTCTAACTTTTATATTCCAATCACCAGTGATAATCAACACACCTTGATTGCATGTTTGGTCAATTTCAGACTGCAGAAGTTGGTAAAAATTTTCAATTTCCTTATCTTTGTCTTTGGTGGTTGGTGTATAAATTGTGATAATAATATTAACTGACCTTCTTTGTAGGTGTGTGGATATTATCTTATCACTGACAGCATTGTACTTCAGTATACATCTTGAAACATTCTTTGTGATGATGAATGCCATGCCATTCTTGTTTAATTTGTCATTCCCAGTATAGTAGATCATATGGTTATCTGATTAAAAATAGCCAAAACTGGTCCATTTCAGCTCACTAATGCCTAGTGTATCAATCTTGATGTGTTCCATTTCATTTTTGACAACTTCTAATTTCTTAGATTCAAACTTTGTACATTTTATGTTCTGAATATTAATGGATGTTTGCAGCTGTTTCTTCTCATTTTTAGTCATGCCATATCAGCAAATGGAAGTTCTGAAATCTTTAGTCTATCCACATCATTAAGGTCAGCTCTGTTCTGAGGGGGCAACTCTTCCCCAGTTGTATTTTGAGTGCCTTCTGACCTGAGGAACTAATCTTCTGGCACTGTTTCAGATAATGTCTCAGGGCTAGTCATAAAGTTTTTCAGTGATATATCAGACAGTGTTTCACTGCTATTCATAAGGTTTTCACTGGCCAGTTCTTTGAGAAGTGGATGGCCTCTTCCTTCTTCCAAGTCTGTTGTAGTCTGGAAGTTCTGCTGAAACCTGTCCACCATGGGTAACCCTCTTGGCATTTGAAGCACTGGTAGCATATCCTCCAGCTTCACAGCAACACACAAGCCACCACAGTACGACAAACTGACAGACAAGTTTGTCTCCCTTAATTGTTCCATACTGCTCTGCTTCTGCTTTTGCAGCCCTCCAAAGGCTGCCTCTTGCCCCTTGCCAGCCTGCCCTATGTCTTCTGGCCCTCCAAAAGCCCAGCTTCCGCTGCTTTCTGGCCTGCCCTACCTGTTCTGGCCCTCCAAAAGCCCAGTTTTCCAGTTACATCAATATAAATTCTTACGTCTCTAGAAAGAAATTGTAATACAGAGGAAGAATGTTAAATATTTATTAATTTATTTAATAAAATATTGCTATATTATCCAATTATTCCCTTTATTATCCATCTTCTTTTGATAGATTGTGGACCTCTGATAAGAGGCTTCTTAGAATTATCTTACATTTTATTATTTTTAAAAGCACTTGGCTCTTGTCCTTGCACCAATTAGTAGGCTTTGATAAAAGGAATGGGTCTAAAGAGAAAGCAGCTTTGTTGTTAGTGTGATTTATACTGCCTACTCTGCCTCACCTATATATAGCTCATAATCTATTTGCACATAAAGTTGATTGAGCTCTATGGGAATATTTAGATGACAGAAACTCTGTAAATGCCAGGTATTTATTATCTTCATTATGGTCATATAATTTGGTAATAAAAGAAATGCTACATTTGATTTAATAGAGCTCTGTAATTTGAAGTAAGTCTTTAGTGTTATTCTTATGAACTCATTTTTGAATTTTTAAATATTTCATGCATGTTGTTTTACTATGAGCATTCTTGTGTGTTGACCAGAAGCTGAACAGTTATGGTTTCCTTCTGAAATAATATTAATAATGTTCTCTACATATATTGCTTTACAGTTTACAAAGAAGAATGACCTATCCTGTGTTGTCATCAGTTATCTGTAAAGTAGAAGTTGCTGGTGGTGCAAACAGTTAACACATTTGACTGCTATCCTAAAAGTTGGAGGTTTAAGTCCATAAGAAGCACCTTGAACGAAAGGTCTATTGACTTATCTCCAAAAAGTAACCATTGAAAACTCTATGAAAAACAATTCAGTTCTCACACAGTTGGCATTGTCATAAGTCTGAATCAACTGGAGTGGGATTGGTTTTAAAGAAAGTTAGGTTGGATGATTGGTCTTATTTTAGAGATGGAAAAGTGAGGCTTAGAGAGATGGCAGTGAGGTTTTTTTTTTTTTTGGTTTAGAGATATGCAATGTTTCACTGCAACTTATAAGGTTTTCAGTGGTCAATTTTTCAGAAATGGATGGCCTTGGTGTTCTTCTCAGTCATAGTCTGGAAGCTTCACTGAAACTTGTTCAACATAGGTGACCCTGCTGGTATTTGAAATACCAAATTGACTTAGCTCCCAGCATCACAGCAACACTGAAGGCACCACAGTATGACGAACTGATGAGTATGCTGAGCAAATAATCCAAGAAGCTGGACTATAATAGGAGCTCTGGTAGCATAGTGGCTAAAGCATTTGACTGCTAACCAGAAGGCTGGTGGTTCAAACCCACCAGCCACTCCTCGGAAGGAAGGTTGGGCAATCCCACTTCTGTAGTTACACTGCCTCGGAAACCCAAGGAGGGGTCACTATGAGTCGGGCTGACTCGACGGCACATAACAACAACAACAACAACATGAAGAAGAATGAGGCATCAGAATTGGGGGAAGACTCATTAACAATCTGGGATATGTAGATGACACAACCTTACTTGCTGAAATTGAAGATGACTTGAAACACTTACTAGTGAATATCAAAGACTATAGCTTTCAGTATGTATTACACTTCAACATACAGAAAACAAAAATCCTCACAACGGTCCAATAAGCAATATCACAATAATTGAAGAAAAGATAGAAGTTGTCAGGGATTTTCTTGCATCCACAATCAAATGCCCTTGAAAGCAGCAGTCAAGAAATCAGATGACATTTCACTGGGCAAATCTGCTGCAAAAGACCTAATGAAAGTGTTAAGGAGCAAAGATGTCACTTTGAAGACTAAGGTACAACTGACCCAAGCCATGGTCTTTTCAATTGCCTTATATGCATGTGAAAGCTGGACAATGAATAAAGAAACTGAGCAAGAATTGATGCATTTGAATTGTAGTGTTGGCAAAGAATACTGAAAATACTATGGACTGCCAGAAGAATGAACAAATCTGTTTTGGACAAAGTGCAGCCAGAATGCTCCTTAGAAGCAAGAATGGCTAGACTTTTTCTCTCATACTTTGGTCATGTTTTCAGAAGGGACCAGTGCCTGGAGAAGGATATCATGCTTGGTATAGTAGAGGGTCAATGAAATAGGGGAAGGTCCTCAACAAGAAAGATTGACACAATGGCTGCAACGATGGGCTCAAGCATAGCAAGGATTGTAAAGATGGCCAGGACCAGGCAGTGTTTCCTTCTGTTGTACATAGGGTCACCATGAGTCAGAGCTGACTTGATGGCTCCTAACAACAATAGAGATATGCAGTTTAAATTTAAAATTATGTTTCATATAAAATTAGTAAATGGCTTTGTGAAGATTGGTAATCATGCCTTTTCACCATGAATTCCCAATTTCTAAATTATGTGTCGATGAGTAATGTCCCAAACAAAAAAACCTCACTGTCATCGAGTTGGATCCAACTCATAGTGACCCCTCCTTGGGTTTCTGAGGAGGTATCACTATGGAAGTAGATTGCCCAATCTTCCTTTTGAGGACTGTCTGGTGGAATTGAACCACCAGCATTCTGGTTAGTAGTCAAACGCCTTAGACATTATGCCACCAGAGACAAAACAGTGACTGAAAGCACAGATTCTGAGTTACAGTGGTCCCAATTCAATTTTGTGTGGCTGTGTGACCTTGACCAATGTCCTTCCAGATCACAACTTCTTATTCATAAGAAAGGGAAATGATAATTATTAAACAAGATTCTTAAAAATATAAGGTTAAAAATATTGAACAATCTTTGTTTGCAAATGAAGAATGTTTACATTTACAAGTATGGCATATTAAATAACTTAAGTAAATAAATAAATTAAGTATATACACCACTGTGGTCTGGATGACTTTGGACCATCTATCTGGGCACTTATTGTTTGTCCCAACTTCATCTGAAAAATCTCTGTCACTTACCCAATACCTCCAAATACCTTCTTTTCAAAGCCTCTATCACCTTCTTTTCACAGCCTTGAACTTGTTAACTTCTTTCTCTTCCAAGAGGCTCTGTGAAGGCTGATCTTTCCTGGGTCCCTTCCTTCTTTCAGATCTGAGAGAGACCTTTCATCACTGTCCTTTAAGACTTCTCTCACTCCCCAATTATTTCCTTTTACCTGTCCCTGTTTTTTCATATTCAATATCTCAATTTGTTATTAAGATTTTATCACAGAATGAATTCAACTTAATGCCTACTTGTCCACATAAGATTTTTTCAACAATATTCTGAGCCCTGTTTATATGGTGTGTGTTTGTGTGTAAGTGTGTAGAAACTCAGTTTGAATTCTGTTTTAATAGACTAGAATTTTAAGTAGTTACTATCATAACTGTGTAATGTTTGTATATTATTTGTCTCATGATCTACACTGGCGTGTTTAACCATTGCTGTTTTGGTCTATATTTTCTTTTTATTTTAAATAATTAAGAAATATTGTTATGAACATGTTTGTACATAAATTTCTACATATGCCTTTGATTATTTCTTTAGTATATATTACAGGATACAGAATTACAGGATTAAAGAAAATATAAATAAATTAATAAATATTTAACATTCTTGCTCTGTATTGCCAAATTACTTTCTGGAGAGGTAAGAATTTATATTCCTGTAACTAGTACTTAAGAACACCTGCTTTACATATTATGAGCAACAATGAACATTATTCATATATAATGGAAATTGATAGGCAACAAATGTTGTTGTTGTTAGGTGCAGTCGAGTCATCTCTGACTCATATTAGCCCTATGCACAGCAGAACAAACACCTCCCGGTCTTGAGCCAGCTCCGTGATCCCTGCTATACTTGACCCCGTTGCCACAGCCACTGTGTCAGTCCATCTCATTGAGGGTCTTCCCCTCCTTCTTTGACTCTCCACCTTATCAAGCATGACATCCTTTTCCAGGGAATGGTCCCTTCTGACAACATACCAAAGTAGGTGAGACAAAGTCTGGCCATTCTCACTTCCAAGGAGCATGCAGGCTGCACTTCCTCCAGGACAGACTTGTTAGTTCTTTTAGCAGTTCATGGTACTTTAAGCATTCTTCACCAACACCACATCTCAAAAGCATCAATTCTTCTTCAGTCTTCTTTATTTATTGTCCAGCTGTCACATGCATATGAGGCAATTGGAAATATCATGGCTTGTGTCAGGTGCACCTTAGTCCTCAAGGAGATATCTTTGCTCCTCAATACTTGAAAGAGGTCCCTTGCAGCTGACTTGCCCAGTGCTATACCTTGTCTGATGTCCTGACTGCTGCTTTCATTGGTGTTGACTGTAGAACCAACCAATGTGAAGTCTTTGACAACTTCAATCTTTTCTCCATTTATCATGATGCTGCTTATAGGTACAGGTGTGAGAATTTTTGTTTTCTTTGTATTGAGATGTAATCCATACTGCAGACTGTATTCATCAGTAAGTGCTTCAAGTCATCCTCACTTTCAGCAAGCAAAGTTGTGTCATCAGCATATCACAGGTTGTCAAAGAGCCTTCCTCCAATCCTGATGCCATGTTCTTCTTCACATAGTCTAGCTTCTCAGTTCCTTGCTCAGCATATAGATTGAATAAGTATGGTGAAAGGATGCAACCCTGACACACTTTCTTGATTTTAAACCATGCAGTGTCCCTTTGTTCTGTTAGAATGACAACCTCCTGGTGTATGTACAGGTTCCTCATGAGTACAATTAAGTGTTCTGGAATTCTCATTCTTCTCAGTGTTTTCCACAATTTGTTATGATCCACACAATCGAATGCTTTGGCATAGTTAATAAAACACAAGTAGACATTTTTCTGGTATTCTTTGCTTTGAGCCAAAATTCATCTGACATCAGCAATGATATTCCTTGTTCCACATCCTCTTCTGAATCCAGCTTGCATTTCTGGAAGTTCTCTGTCAATATACTGCTGTAACTGTTTTTGAAATATCTTCAGTAAGATTTTACTTGTATGCAATATTAATGATATTGTTTGATAATTTCCACATTGTGTAGAATCACCTTTCTTTGGAATGGGTACAAATACAGGTCTCTTCCAGTCAGTTGGCCATGTACCTGTCTTTCAAATCTCTTGGCATAACCGAGTGTCTCCAGTGGGGCATCCATTTCCTGAAACATCTCAATGGGTATTCCATCAATTCCTGGAGCCCTGTTCTTTGCCAAGTTCTTCAGTGCAGCTTTGACTTCTTCCTTCAATGCCATGGGTTCTTGATCATATGCCATCTCCTGAAGTGGATGAACATCGACCAGTTCTTTTTGGTACAATGACTCCTTGTATTTCTTCCATCTTCTTTTGATGCTTCCTGCGTTGTTCACTATTTTGCCCATACAATCTTTCAATATTGCAACTTGAGGTTAAATTTTTTTTTTCTTCAGTTCTTTCAGCTTAAGAAATACCCAGTCTGTTCTTCCCTTTTGACTTTCTAACTCCAGATTTTTGCCCATTTCATTATAGTGATTGACTCTCTTCTTGAGCTGCTCTTTGAAATCTTCTGTTCAGCTCCTTTATCTTGTCATTTCTTCCACTTGCTTTAGCTTCTTTCCACAAGTTTCAGAGTCTCTTCTTGCATTCATTTTGGTCTTTTCTTCCTTTCCTGTCTTTTTAATGATCTCTTGCTTTCTTCATGGATGATGTTCTTGATGTCATCCCACAATTCTTCTGGTTTTCAGTCATTGGTTTTCAATGTATCAAATCTATTTTTTAGAAGGTCTCTAAATTCAGGAGGGATACATTCAAGATCATATTTTGGCTCTCATGGACTTGTTTTAATTGTCTTCAACTTCAAGTTGAACTTGCACCTGAGTAGTTGATGGTCTGTTCCAGATTCAGCTCCTGGCCTTGTTTTAGCTGAAGATATTGAACTTTTCCATCACCTCTTGCCACAAATGTAGTCACTCTTATTCCTGTGTACTCCATCTGGTGAAGTCCACATGTGTAGCATCCATTTGTGTTGTTGAAAAAATGTATTTGCAATGAATAAGTTGTTGGTCTTGCAAAATTTTATCATGAGATCTCTAGCATTATTTCTGTCACCAAGGCCAAATTTTCCATCTACCAGTGATTCTTCTTTGTTTCCAACTTTTGCATTCTAGTCACCAGTGATTATGAACACATCTTGATTGCATGTTTGGTCAATTTCAGATTGCATGTTTGGTCAATTTCAGACTGCAGAAGTTGATAAAAATCTTCAATTTCCTTTGGCTTTGCTGGCTGGTGCATAAATTTGAATAATAGTCATGTTAACTGGTCTTGTAGGCATATGGATATTATCCTGACAGCATTATACTTCAAGACAGATCTTGAAACATCCTTTGCGATGATGAATGCCAAGCCATTCCTTTTCAAATTGTCATTCCTGGCAGAGTAGATCATGTAATTGTCTAATTCAAAATGACCAAAACTGGTCCATTTCAGCTCTTTAATGCCTAGTATATCCATCTCTATGTGTTTTACTTCATTTTTGACAACTTCCAATTTTCCTAGATTCATATTTCGTACTTTCCATGTTCCTATTAAGGGATTTTTGCAGCTATTTCTACTCAATTTGAGTTGTGCCACATCAGCAAATGGAGGTCTTGAAAGCTTTACTCTATCCATATCAGTAAGGTTGTTCCTACTCTGATGATACAGCTCTTTCCTAGTTGTATTTTGAAAGTCTTGTGACCTAAGGGGCTCATCCTCCTGCACTGTATTGGATAATGTTTCTGGGCTGTTCATAAAGTTGCACAGTAATGTATCAGACAGTGTTTCTTTGCTATTCATAAGGTTTTCCCTGGCCAATTCTTTGAGAAGTGGATGGTTTCTTTCTTCTTCCTAGTCTATATCAGTCTGTAAGCTGCATTGAAACCTGTACACCATCTGCAACAGTGCCGGCACTTGAAACACTGGTGGCACAGGCTCAAGCCTCACAGTCACATGCAAGCCACAATAGTATGACAAACTGACAGACAAGTTTGTCTCACTTAGCTGTTCAAAACCTCTCTGCCCTCCCCTTACATGGATGTCTGGTGCTACTCTGCTCTGTCACCCCCCTGGCTTCTCTTTCCCTCAGTCCTGGCTGGTGAGGGTGGGGCCTGGGTTCCTCCCCCTTACCTGGATGTCTGGCTGCTGCTCTGCTCTGTTAGGCAACAAATAGTATTTTCTTAATGCAAATTGTTTTTATTTGATTTCTTAGGACAAACAATAGTTTCATTCTTTATTAGACATTTGTATTTCTTTTTCTAGGAATGGACTTTTTATGCATTTTCCCATTTGATTCTGTTTTTGTTATTAATGTGTAATGTGTATTAAGAATGCTAACTAGTTTTCTATGCATTTTCATAAATATTTCCAGTTTATTGTTTGTTTTTTAATTTTTTATATTTTTGATGAATATATCTTTAAAATTTTTATGCATTCAAGTTGAGAGAGGTTAAATTTGTTATTTTTTTCCCATTGCCTTTATGTTTAGAAAGTCTTTCTGTATTCCCAGATCGGTTAAATTTCCACCTAAATTTTCTCTGATGTGTATTTAGTTTTTTCAAGTTATTTCAATCTTTACCAAACAACAACAACAATAAAAATCCAAACTCATTGCTGTTGAGCTGATTACAACTCGTGTGCCACGTGAATCAGAGTAAAGCTGTGCTCCATAGGGTTTTTTTGGAAATAATTTTAATAGAAGCATATCAGCAGGATTTTTTTTGGGTAACTCTATTAGGTGGGTTCAAACTGCCAACCTTTAAGTTAGTTGTTGTTGAGTGCAAACCACTTGGATTTACTCTACTCTCTGTTGTTATGTTGTTTGGTTCCAACCAGCTGGTTCTGACTCACAGTGAACTTAGGTACAACATAACGAACCACTGTCCAATCCTGCACCATCGTCAAAATTCTTGCCTGGTAGAGCCCATTGTGGCAGCCATTGTGTCAATCCTTTTCATTGAAGATATTCCTGTTTTTCATTGACTTTACTGAGCATGAGGTCTTTTCCCAGAGACTGATAACTTGGACATAACTTGTCTAAAGTACGTGAGAAGAAGATGTACCATCCTTGCTTATCAGGAGCATTCTGGCTGCACTTCTTCAAGAATAGATTTACTCATTCTTCTGGAAGTCTATAGTATATTTAATAATATTCTTTACAAGACTGTAATTCAAATGCATCAATTCTTCTTTAATCTTCCTTCTTTATTGTCCAGCTTTCATATGCATATGAAGAAATTGAAAATACCATAGGCTGGGTCATGTGCACCTTAATCCTCAAAGTAACATTTTTGTTTATTTAGCATTTTAAAGAGGTTTTTTTTTTTTTTTGCAACAGATTTGCGCAATTAACTACATCTTTTTATCTATTGACTGCTGCTTCCCTGTGCGTTGATTATGGTTCCAAGTAAAAAATCATTGGCAAATTCAATATTTTCTCCATTTGTCATGATGTTGTTTATTTGTCCAGTTGGAAGATTTTTTTTTCTTTATATTGAAATGTAATCCATAGTGAAGGCTGCAATCTTTTATCTTCGTTAGTAATTACTTCAAGTCCTCTTTGCTTTCAGCAAACAACATCGTGTTATCTGCGTATCACAGGTTGTTAATGAATTTTCCTTCCTCCAATCTTGATGTCATGTTCATTTTCATATAGTCCACCTTATCAGATTGTTTGGTCAGCATTTATATTAAAACTGCTAACTGGAAAGCTGACTGTTCAAACCCACCAGCTACTCAATGGGAGAAAAATGTGGCAATATGCTTCCCTAAAGATTATAGCCTTGGAAACCAATTGGGGCTGTTCCACTCTGCCCTGTAGGGTCATTATGAGTCAGAATCAACAGGGTGGCTATTAGTTTTTACCTTACTCTTTGTTGTTGTTGGGTGCCATTGAGTGGGCTTCAACTCAGAGTGACCCAGTGTAAACAAAATGAAACACTGCCCAGTCCTGTCCCATCTTCACAATTGTTGCTATGATTGAGCCCATCTTTGCAGCCACTGTGTCAATCCATCTTGTTGAGGGTCTTACCATTTTTTGCTGACTCTCTATTTACCGAGCATAAAATCTTTATCCAGGGACTTGTCCCTTCTAACAGGACCAAAGTATGAGAGACAAAGTCTGGCCATTCTTGCTTGTAAGGAGCATTCAGGCTATACTTCCTCCATGAGAGATTTGTTCATTCTTCTGGCAGAACATGGTATATTCAATATTCTTTGCCAAGATCATACTTTAAACTCAGCAATTCTTCTGTGATCATCCTTGTTTATTTTCTGCATTTCACATGCATAGGAAAAACCACTGCTGCCCAGCTGATTCTGACTTGTAGAGACACTATAGGACAAAATAGAAATGCATCATAGGGTTTTCAAGGATGTAAATCTTTACGGAAGCAGACAGCCTCACCTTTCTCCCATGGAACAGCTGTCGGCTTCAAACGGCCAATGGTTTGGTTAGCAGCCCAATGCTTTATCCGCAGCACCACCAGAGATCTTTACATGCATATGAGACCACTGAAATTACCGTGGCTTGGATCAGGTGCAACTTAGTCTTCAAAATGATATCTTTGCTCTTTAACACTTTAGAGAGCTCTTTTGCAGTAGATTTGCCCAATGATATACATTATTTGATTTCTTGACTGCTGCTTCCATAGATGTTGATTGTGGATCCAAGTAAAATGAAATCCTTGACAAGTCAATCTTTTCTCCATTTACTATAGTGTTGTTTATTGGTCTAGTTTTGAGGAATTTTGTTTTCTCTATGTTGACGTGTAACCTGTATGAAGGCTGTAGTCTTTGATCTTCATCAGTAAGTGCTCCCAGTCTTAACTTTCAGCAAGCAAAATTGTATCATCTGCATATTGCAAGATGTTAATGAGTCTTCCTCCAACCCTGACTGCATTCTTCTTCATATAGTCCACCATCTCAGATTATTGTTGTTCTGGGTACCTAGTGCCACTCTGACAATGACAGGAATATACCACAAATGTGGTGGCCTTAACAAACAGGAGTTTATTCTCCTACAGTTTGGAGGCTTTAGGTCCAAGTTCAAAGTGCCAGGTGCTAGCGGCTGGGTGAAAGCCCCTCAGCCTTGGGCCTTAGCTCTGACTCCAGCTCCTGGCCCACTGAAGCTAGAGGCTTTTTTTCACTCAGACAGCTGTTGGCTTCTGAGGCTGACAAGCCCAAGGCTGGCAAGTAAAAAGGCACAGTCCCAATGTTACCAAGTCACATGGTAGGCTATTAATTCAAGTCCATTGTAAGTCCCTAAGTCCCCAGGTTGGCAGAGCATGGCGGGCTTCTGAACAACGACACAGTTACATGCAGAGTTCAAGAGTGCCATAAGCTAGAGACCATTCCCAAAGCTGCTACTTATATATGGGAAGCAGACCACATACCCAAAGGCTGCTACTCAGCTGCTCACAATAGATTCCACCATGGAGTTGATTACCAGACTCATCATGGGGAATACTACATCCAGCTGCCCAGCCACTCAACCAGGCCTAGCCAAGTTGACATACAACTTTAACTACCACAGTTGTAGCATAGCATACAGATTGAATAAGTAGGGTGAAAGGATACAACTCCGAAGCACACCTTCCCTGCTCTGTCTGAATGACTGCATCTTGGTCTATGTACAGGTTCCATATAAGCACAATTAAGTGTTCTGGAATTCCCATTCTTCACATTGTCATCCATAATTTATTATGACCCACATAGTTGAATGCCTTTGCACAGTCAATAAAATACAGGTGAACATCTTTCTGGTACTCTGCTTTCAGTCCAGATTCATCTAACTGCAATGATATCCCTCATTCCATGTCATCTTCTGAATCCAGCTTGAATTTCTGGCAGTTCCATGTTGATATACTGCTGCACCTGCTCTTGAATTATTTTCAGCAAAATTTGACATGCATATGATATCAATGATATTGTGTGATAATTTCTGCAATCTATTGCATCATCTTTCTTTGGAATGGGCACACATATCTAGCTCTCCCAGGGGGTTAGCCAGGTTGTTGTCTTCCAAATTTCTTGCCATAGAAGAACGAGTATTTCCAATGTTTAAACTTTTTGTTGAAACATATCAATGAGTATTCCCTCAATGCCTGGAACATTGTTGTTTGCAAATTCCTTCATTGAGCTTAGACTTTTTCTTTCAATACTTTGACTCTTGATCATATGCTACCTCTTGAAATAGCTGAACATCAATGAATTCTTTTTGGTACAGTGATTCTGTGTATTCCTTCCATCTTCTGATGTTTAGTGCATGATTCAATATTTTGCCCATAACATCCTTCAGTATTGCAACTCGAGGCTACAATTATTTCTTTGGTTCTTTCAGCTTGGAAAATGCTGAGTG
>NW_006921718.1:8773707-8788863 GCF_000298275.1 Orycteropus afer afer
CCAGAATGCTCCTTGGAAGCAAGAATGACCAGACTTCATCTCACCTGTTTTGGTCATGTTGTCAGAAGGGACCATTCCCTGGAGAAGGCTGTCATGCTTGGTAGGGTGGAGGGTCGATGAAAGAGGGGGAGGCCTTCAACAAGATGGATTGACACAGTGGTTGCGATGATGGGCTCAAGTATAGTAAGGATTGTGGGGCTGGTGTGGGATCGGGCAGTGTTTTGTTCTGCTGTGCATGGGGTTGCTATGAGTTGAAAACGACTCGACGGCACTTAACAACAACAACAAACTTGAGCTGCCCTTTGAAATCTTCTGTTCAAATCTTTTACTTCACCATTTCCTCAATTCCCTTTATCTATGTTCTTTCCCAGAGCAAATTTCAGAGTCTCTTCTGACATCCATTTTGGTTTTCTCTTCCTTTCCTATCTTTTTAATGACTTTTGCTTTCATTTTTTGATGTCCCTGATGTAATCCCACAACTCTTCTGGTCTTTGGTCATTGGTATTCAATATGTCAAATCTATTCTTAAGAAGGTCTCTAAATTCAGGTGGGACATGCACAAATATTTTCCCTGTAATGGACTTGTTTTAATTTTCTTCAGCTTCAACTTGAACTTGCATAGGAGCAATTGATGGCCTCTTCCACTGTTGGCCCTGCCTCTTGTGCTGATTGATGATATTGAGCTTCTCCACCACCTCTTTCCACAGATGTAGTTGATTTGATTCCTGTGTGTTTTATCTAATGAGGTCCATGAGGTCCCTGTCCATGTTTTTGAAGAAGGGTATTTGCAATGACTAATTCATTGATCTTGAGAAATTCTATCATGCTATCTCCAGTGTCATTTCTATCACCAAGGCCATATTTTCCAACTACTGATGTTTCTTCTTTCTTTCTGATTTTTGCATTCCAATCACCAGTAATTATCACTGCATCTTGACTGGATGTTTGGCCAAATCCAGACTGCCAAAATTGGTATAAATCAGTGTAGTTGGTGCACAAATTTGAATAGTAGTAGTATTAACTGGTCTTACTTGTAGGCATAGGGATATTGTCCTATCACTAACAGCTTTGTACTTCAGTATAGATCTTGAAATGGTCTTTTTGATGATGAATTTTATGCTATTACTCTTCAATTTGTCCATTAATAATCAGAAAATCCATTAATATTCATTATTAATCAAAAATCCATTAATTGTTCAAATGTAGTTGCACAAAGAATGAATCTAGGAAAATTAAAAGTTGTAAAAAAATGAAATGTAATGCATAAAGATTGCTATCTTAGGCATTAATGATCTGAAATGAACTGGTATGGACCATTTTGAATAGGACAGTCATATGTTCTACTATGTCAGGAATGACAAATTGAAGAAAAATTTTACTTTTTAAGGGAGCTCTGGTGGTGTAGTGCTTAAGGCATTTGACTGTTAACCAGAAATCTGGCAGTTCAAACCCACCAGCCACTCCTTGCGAGGAAGGTTGGGAAATCTACTTCCATCATGATACCACCTCAGAAACCCAAGAAGGGGTCACTATGAGTTGGGTCTGACTTGAAGGCAGTGTGCTTTGTGCTTGTGCTTTACTTTTTAGGCCTTCTTGGTGTATAGTCTCACATAATATATTTTAATTTGTCCATTTCTTTTTCAAGGAAAATAATTCAATACGTACTGAAAAACCCATCTTGTCTTTATTGGTTTATGATAGTTTCTTTATCACATACTCATTTCTCATTTATATAGGAAGGGTACCAGGAATCCTACACTGGTACCATATTTCTGAGATCACTGCAGATTTAAACTACATGTTCATATCTACTAAGATGCTTTCCGCTCCTTGCTTTTCTTTTTAAGAAGTATTTTCACCTATTATTCCTTCTTTATACTTTCAGATAAATAAAGAGCCATTTTTTCCTGTGGTAGACTGAATTAGGATCCCCAAAGACGTACAAGTCCTAGTGTTTGGAACTTGTGAATTATGTGGAAAAGAGTCATTGTAGATTAAATTAAATTAATTTGTGATTAAATTAAAAATCTTTTGATGGGCAATTTATCCCCAATTATATAGTTAGGCCCTAAATGTAATCACAAATAACCTTGTAGGAGGGAGTTGAAATAAGGTTTACTTACAGTGGAGAAGGCTATATGAAGATGAAGCGGAGGGAGATTTGAAGAAGCTTAAAGCACTTGACTGCTAACCAGAAGGCTGGCGGTTCAAACCCACCAGCCACTCCTCGGAAGGAAGGTTGGGCAATCCTACTTCCGTAGTGATACTGCCTCGGAAACCCAAGGAGGGGTCGCTATGAGTCGGGGTCGACTTGACGGTACATAACAACAACAACAACAATGTACTGACTGAAGATGGAGAAATAAGGCAGAAAGCAAATAATGCAGTTCTAGAAGTTGAAAAAAGGGAAAGAAACTGATTATCTCCTAGAGACTCAAGGGTTCATGACCCTGACCACCCATAATTCCAGCTCAGGGAAAATGATTTTGAATTTCTAAACCCCAGAATTATAAGAAATTTGTTTTGCTTTAAGGCACCAAGTCTGTAGTAATTTGTTACAGCAGTCACAGGAAGCTAAACCATCAACTAAATTAAAAATGCTCAGTATATATATGTTTTTGAATTTTTATTAATGACAGTCACTAAAATTTGATTTACATAATTAAATATTCAATAGTGCCTTCCAATAAAATACAATTCTTTCTGAGTAAAAGTTGCAAGCCACTTAAGAAATTTCTTGTTATTAATGTAAAATTAATATCAGACTAATGAAAGCTGTTTCATTTTTCAGAGAATGAGCATTATTTTAAAGTAATTTTCCTGTGGAAAAACATAGAGGAAAAATAAGTGTCATTAGATTGGCAAGAGCTGGGCATTTAACAGGCCAGCTTTTGTAATATTATATAGGAAGAAACTATTTGGTCTCTTAATAGAGGTTATCTTCAAGAAATAACTCATAATTTCACAAAAATTATCTTATTCTTTTGAAATACTCTTTGGTGAGTTGATTTTGTTCACTAAAAGATTACAGATGGTAAGTGGAAATATAATGCAGGGCTTTAACCAGTATGAACCAATGAAGTGAAACTAGGAAAGACTCAAATTTCAAAAATATTGATGATCTGGGACGCTATCCGATACAGGAAAAATTATGGGTCAAAACCCTGGAATAGAAAAGAGTCAGAAGAGGCATAGCAGGCCCTTTCAGGACCCTGATGCATGACACTGGATTATTACTGGACTGTGGAGAGGGACACAAACACATTCCAAGTGGTATGGTCTACTGCCATCTTGAGCTAGGCACTATTGTTTTCAACTCAATTGGTTATGAGATTGGGTTGCTATGCACTGTGCACATGCCCTTATTTTCTAAAAGGGAAATTAAGTTTGTAGCAGGGCTTTGCCTGTAATTTTTCCCATTCTGGTTACCGTTCCAGTTCACCCATTAAAAATTCCAGTATCTTCCAGGGTCACTTCATTGGCTATGACTGAACTAGGCTGAACCATTTCAAAATCCAGATACAAAGCTACGTTACCTGTTTAAAATACTACATTTTTCTATAACACAGTATCAGGATATTCTTAAAACAATTCTTAAAGACTGAAATCATGATTTTAAAGAAGACATTATAACTGAAGTTTCTAGGCATTTTATAAATACTCATCTCCTCTGGCAAATATTGAATATTTAATTGTCCTTATTTTAACAATCAAGTTAACTATTTCAATACCAATATTAAACCTTAATTCCTTGTGGGAATCTAGTACTTCCCCCTCACCAGTAGTGTTTCTCAGAGATTTCTTCTATATAATAAATCTTATTAAGGTTTGGAAAGGGCATTTTTAAATATTTAATCTAATTTTATTTTATAGGGAAACTTTATTGTAGTACAGCATTTGTGAAATGAGAATTATAAAGTTCTCTGGTATATCTCTTTCAAATGTCAAGGGTATATTATATCTAGTTTATACTAAAATTGCAAATGTAAGTTTGATAGGAAAATAAAAAAATATTTTCAATAAATATAGTAATTTTGAGGGAAGAAAATATTCCATCTTTTTTTTGTGACTTTCTAATCATAAATCTTCTTCAAGGAGCTGTTTGACACCAGGCTTCTCCTTAAAGACTTCTAACATACTCAATTTTCACGGTAATCTCTTCTTATTATGATTGTGAGACATTTACAATTATTTTGGGGCTTGGATATTATGGTTTCTATTGTTATTCTAGAGGTCCCTGATTGATACAGTGGTTTACACTGGTCACTAACTTACTGGTTGGCAATTTGACCACATCCAGTGTCCCTGAGGAGAAAACACCTGACAATAGGTTTTCATAAAAAATCCAAAAATCAAACTGATTGCTGTTGAATCAATTCTGAATTATGGCAAACCCATGTGTTACAGAGTAGAACTGTTCCATAAGGTTTTCTTGGAAGTAATCTTTAAAGAAGCAGATCATCATGCCTTTCTTCTTTGGTGCCACTATGTCATCCTGAACTGCCAAGCCTTTCTTAAGTTAGTAGTTGAACACAAACCTTTCGTGCCATCCAGAAAACTCTATGGAACAATTCCACTCTATAATACATAGGGTCACAATGAGTTAGAATCAAAGGCAATAGGCTTTTTTCTTATTGTTATTCAATTCATTTTCATGTTTTATTTTTTGCAACAAGTCTACAAGAGTCTTCAGAGCTGAGGTCTTTAGTGCCCTGTGTTGCACTGGGAATATTATCAAGCATGTCTTAGATTCAAGAAAATTATATATTTAACTGAATGACGTAAAAATGTCTTACCTAAGAATGACACTGATTTAACAGTTTCATCTAGACAAACTGTCATTGTATCTTTTTTTTTACTTTGTTGTTGTTGTGTTATATGCCATCGAGTCTGACCTGACTCATAGTGACCCCTCCTTGGGCTTCTGAGTTGGTATCACTACAGAAGTAGATTGCCCAACTTTCCTTCCGAGGAGTGGCTGGTGGGTTTGAACCGCCAGCCTTCTGGTTAGCAGTCAAGCGCCTTAGGGACTACCCTGCCAGAGCTCCTTTTTCCTACTTTGTTGTTGTTGTTGTTGTTATGTGCCGTCGAGTCATACCTGACTCATAGCGACCCCTCCTTGGGTTTCCGAGGCAGTATCACTACGGAAGTAGGATTGCCCAACCTTCCTTCCGAGGAGTGGCTGGTGGGTTTGAACCGCCAGTCATCTGGTTAGCAGGCAAGTGTCTTAGCCACTATGCTACCAGAGCTCCCTTTCCTACTTTATACTTAGAAAATTGAGGAATTCTAACGAAAAGAATCACTTTCTTTTCTTTATTTTCTGAGGGGATTCTTGGGATGTTAGACTTTCAGTGTTAAAACCAGAGCAAACTGGGGCAACTGGTCACTCTAATTCAAGTAGAAAATGTGAGTGACAAAGGTGTGGAAAGGTGTTTGGAAAGAGGTTTTATTCACGTGGTGCTGGAGTGGTAGCTTCAACAGAAAAATAACTCACGTTTGCCCTGGAAGAGTCAGATGACCAATCATGGGCAATCACTCATAGCATCAGGGTGGGGTGAGATGGATGTGGTTCTGATAAGAAGCAGATTGCTATGTGTTTTGCCCTTTTACTGGATTCCAGTGCTATGGAATGCAGAGGCCTGGAGCCATCTTCTTGTTTTCCTTTTTCCCTTTATTCTCTTCCTCCCCTGCTTCTTCTTCCTCCTTCTTTGAAGTATAATTTAAATACAGTGAAATGCACAAATCTTAGGTGTATAGCTCTGCAAACTTTCATATATATAAATTTATGTAACCACTACACAGATCAAGATATAAAACATTTCCAGCACCCCAGAAGACACTTCTGTACACTGCCTAGTCAGTACCCCCAACGGTAACCACTATTTTAACTTCTATTCTTGTTATTATGTGTTGTCAAGTCGAGTCAATTTTTGAATTGTCGAGAACCCATGTGACAGGAGAACTGCCCATAGAGTTTCTAGGCTGTACTTTTTATGGGAGCGGGTTGCCAAGTCTTTCTCCCTTTGAGAAGCTCAGTGGGTTCAAATTGCTAACCTTTTTGTTAGCAGCAATTGCTTAACTATTTTGCCACCTTAGATGTCTTTTGCTTTTTTTAAAAAAAAAATAATGCTTTGGGTGCAAATTTACAAAGCAAACTTGATTTACATTTAACAGTTCATGCACATTTGCTCTCACAGCCTACTTATCATCCCCAATCATAAAAAATTCTCTTCCCCTTCCCTCCAGTGGTCCCTGTGACTACCTCCTCCCTGTACCTTTCTTAACTATTCATTCCTGTCTGTCCAGTTTCCCCTCTGTGTGAATGCTGACCCTCTGGCATCTTATGGCTGATTAATCTAAGGGATGCATCTCCTTAGAACAGGTGGGTGCATTGCCTGGGGTAACTATTCTGCATGTAGGTCTTTTTACTATTGAGCTGAGAGCCAATCCATGGAAGTGAGTCCATTTCTAGGCCCAAAGGGTTAACCTGGGGCCATAGTCTTGAGAGTTCCACCAGCCTCTGTACAACTAGTAATTCTGGTGTTTTTTGTGTTTTTGAATTTTGTTTCATTTTTTCCTCCCACTCTATCCAGGATCTCCACTTTTGATCCCTTTCCAAGCAGTTGGCATTGGTAGCTGGATGCCATCTAGTTCTTCTGGTCCCAGGGTTGTGAAGGCTGAGGTCCTCATGGTCCACTTATCCTTGGATTAATTGTTTCCAGATACCTTTGATTTTCTTCACTCTTCTTTGCTCCAGACAAAAGGAAACTAATAATTACATCTTAGATGGCTGCTCAAAAGCTTTTAAGACTCCAGTTGCTACTCAGCAAAGTAGGTTGTAGAACAAGATTTTTATGCTCTGTGTTGTACCAATTGAGCATGACATCCCCCAAGACTGTGGTCCTGAGCCTGCAGGCTCAGTGATTCTCTCTCTGAAGGTGTTTGGTTGTCTCTGAGAAGTTATTCCAACTCTGTCTTCTGTTGCTTCTGTAATGTATGTGGCTAATTTTGTAGAACAAGTGCATATGTAAGATTATTTTCAGTCAAATCTATTATTGGTCTAGGGTATATTCCTGTTTGCCTTCCCTCACCTGATCTTCTCACCTATCTATGTATTTATACAATTTGCCCTCAAAATTATGATTGCTATTTTGATGGTTTGTTTGTCTTTTTTTTTATAGTAATTCATTTCAAAAGCTATTATACTCTTCTGTAAATAGGAAAACCAGACTTTGCAGCTATAGTGTGCTTCTGGAGTATATGTATCTTGTTTTATGTCTGTGGTCTGTTTATATGTGTGAGGAGACCCTTTCTTAACTATAATCGTCATAGCAATAATGACCTGGGAAACATGCAACAGACATGTGATTCAAGACTATTAAAATTCATGTTTGAGTGTCTTCTCTTGATGTAGCAGTAAGGCATCACCCATGTGAATGTTTTCTTGGCAACAGTGGCTGGATTTAGCATTTATCATAAACACAGTGTTTGTCAGAGAAATGGCATTGTAAATGGTCTCTTCCACTTTTATGAAAGCGGAATTAAAACATCTTTATAGAACACAGCATTCTTCTCATTAAACTTCACAGAAGGACTCAGTGAAAATAGGCTTTCACCACAAGTTCCCTATCCCTTATCTTTCTTTACAGCTGCTCTGATTCTCCTAAAAAGCCACTTCTCTTGGTGGTTTCTGTTAATAGGTAATAAGACCAGCGATTTAAATCACTGATTACTCTCTTTTGGCTTTCAAACCATTTTAGTATGCTTCTAGTTAGAATGATTGAAATGATAAGTCGATGTGAGGGAATGGTAATTTTATATATTAATGCTCATTGAGCTACTTAGAGTTACATTAGCTCTTATAATAATAAAAAGTGCTAATAGTAAAAGAAGTATTTATGAGTTTCTGAAATATATATGTGTCATTTAGCAAGAGTAGAGGTCTACACAAGCCTTGTTAAGATTCATTTTGCTGCAATAAGACATGTATTTTCAGTACTGGTAATTGGTAAACTTAGATGACCAGTGTCTTCTCAAGGTGCTCTATCTTGATCAAGTCTCTTAGCTGTGCCTTTAGAGTCTTTCAAGGGAAATTTGCTGAGATTCAAAAGACAAACTTTAAAAGTAATTGGAAGTCCCTCCTCCTCCTCCATTTTTCCTTGCACAGCTGTTGCAAAACACATACAGACACAGTAACCTTTAGCACTTCTGCTCATGGAATCTCAGTGACCTGGTGACTTGCTCTGCCATGTCTGGTAACAACTCTGACATAGAGGAAGACGCATAGTTTATAATTGGGAGCAGCTAGGTTTTCAAATTCTTTAGGGAACCATTACTTAGCATAAAGTCACTTTGGAATCAATTAAATATGAACCTTTGTCACATCAGTATTCAAAAGAAAGCACATAGGTGATTAAAGATCCTTGGCCTCTAAATATTTGACGACTTATCAGCACCAGCCTTTTCAGAAGGCTTATCAGCTGTTTTATACTTCTAGGGATAGCAGCATAAAAATGTAAAACAAAATTAGAGGAAACATAATTGCGTCCAAATAAATGTTCCTTCAGCATTGGCATGGATTGTTCTAAGATGCTACCATTCTCTTTCTACTTTTCCTTACCTCCCACTGCTATTTTCTGGGCCTTCCCAAGCTCTCTGCTTCTATACCACAGCATCTTTCATAACTAGGCAAGTTAATAATGAATGAATGAATTCATAATTTTTCATCATCCAAGTGGGATTGGGCTGAAATATACATTTTTTGATATAGTAAATGAAGCAAATTTTAGCACTTTAATATTTCAGGAAAAGATTTTAATTAAAACAATAAAACTTTTAAAACTTGTGGGAACACATGGAAACAATGCATATGTGAATAGCATTAGTTTTAAGTAATAATTCATTATGATACTAATTGGAATAATCACTATTTATTGAAGGCATTATATGCCAAGGACTCTGCTGAAGTGTATGGTGCACATGACCTCCTCAGACAGCAATGTTATGATCTAGGTATTTTCATCCCTGTCTTATATATAATATAAATGAGGCTCAGAGAAGTAATCTAAGCAATTAGTTGGCTAATCTGTGCAAGGTTATGCAGTGTGCAAGTGGCCATGTTGCCATTGAATCTAGGTTTGTATAACTTCATGTGCCATTTTTTTTGAACTTTTTATTGTGATTTGGATGAAATTTTATAAAGTAGGTTCATTTTACATGTAACAGATCATACATATTTTGTTTTGTGACACTGATTACATTCCCCACAGTCCAACAGCTCTCCTTCCACTTCCTCCCTGTAGTAACTCTTTCCCTGTGTCTTTCTTGCCTGTGCATTCCTGCCTCCTTTTTACCTTTTTCTCCCTGTGCAAATGCTCCCCTTCTGATCTCCCATAGTTGATTTTTCTAAGGAGTGCATCTCCCTGGTGTAGTTGTTCAGCTGTAGGCCTATCTATTGTTTGGCTGAGAGTTAAGCCACAGGAGTGTGCTCAATTCCAGGCCTGAAAGGTGTCTGGGGACCATAGTCTCAGAAGTTGCACCAGTCTCCGTCTGACCAGTAAACATGGTCTTTTTTAAAAAAATATTTTTCTACATTTTTTTCTCATACTCTATCTAGGAGCTCCAGTTTTGATCCCTTTCTGAATAGTTGGCACTGGTAGCTGGGTGCCATCTAGTTCTTTTAGTCTCAGGGTCTTATAGGCTGAGGTTGTCATGGTCCAGTAGTCCTTTGGACTAACTGTTTCCATGCATCTTTGATCTTCTTCACTCTTTTTTGCTCTAGACAAGGAGAGAACAAAGTTGCGTCTTACGTGGCTGCTAGCAAGCTTTAAAGACTCCAGTTGCTACTCATCGAAGTGAGATCTAAAACAATATTTTTGTGTACTATGTAGGGCCAATAGAGCTTGATGTCCCCTGTGACCATAGTCCCCAGCCTACAGGTCCAGCGAATCACTCCCTGAAGGTTCTTAGTTGTGGCTAAGAAGTTATCCTAACTTTGTACCTTCTTAGCTTTAAAGTGCATATGGATATTTTTATAGCACATAGGTTTGCCTAACTTCAAAGCACTTTTTTTTTTTTTTTTTTAACCACTAAGCCCAGTTATCTTCTTACTCAGAGTCCCTAAGGGTTTACAAAGAGATTTCTTTAGTAAGTATTCAAGTCATGAACAAATAGGTATTTTTTTCCTAGACTCTCACTGAAGAGTTAAAAGTTTTATAAAGAATACCTTTTACAGAAATTGTTTATAATTCAGAATTTTATCTGCTCAAATTGAACTTTCATATTGAATGCCTGAAGGGTTAGTGTTATTCAGTCCTTTAAATTTAAGAAATATAACATATCTTCTGTATATGCATATGACCAAAATATTTGCCTGTATTTTACTTGAATCATGAGTGTCGAGTAAAAATGTTCTATATCATGCATGTCCTAGTTTTAAAGGAGAAACCATAGCCCTTAATAAACTGAAACAAGTGATGATAAAAATAAGATACTTTTTCCTCTACCAGTATAAATAATAATGCCCATTGACAATCATTAAACCAAACTCACTGCCATCGAGCTGGATCCGACTCATAGCAACCCCTCCTTGGGTTTCTGAGGCAGTATCACTGTGGAAGTAGATTGCCCAACCTTCCTTCTGAGGAGAGGCTGGTGAGATTGAACTACCAGCCTTCTGGTTAGCAGTTAAAGGCCTTAGGCACTATGCCACCAGAGAGTGGCTAATGGCCAGAAGGGAACATGGAAAAGTTATTATCTGATTGAAAAGTTGATTTATAATATAAAAGAGTGATATTCATTGGCAAAAATAAGAAAATGTGCTTTGGTGTATTTGAAAAGAATGAATGCCTTGCCTTCCAGGTTTATGATTCTATTTTTTCCTCTTCTACATAAGGCACTTGACTGCTAACCAGAAGGCTGGTGGTTCAAACTCACCAGCCACTCCTCAGAAGGAAGATGGGGCAATCTACTTCCGTAGTGATACTGCCTTGGAAACCCGAGGAGGGGTCGCTATGAGTTGGGTCCAACTCGACAGCATATAACAACAACACCTAGTGACTATTTTTTTTTTTTTTTTACACTACAGAAATTATTTAAATCTCAAAGAATAGAAAATCTACGTGTTCTTTATTCTATGACTCAGGCTTAATGAAGAAGGATCTTTGCTGCTGTTCATGAAGTCCTCCCATTGTCTCAGCTTTAAATCACTGCTAATAACACACAGCCTTGTCAAGAATGGTATGCTAGATGTTAGTCGGCATTGAGGGTTCTTTGCCTGGGCTTTAACTCAGTACACTGAATCTTTTTGTAGCTTTATTTCAATCTGCACTATGAAGAAGCTCACTCTGTTAGCTGTAGTGTTGTTAATATATTTCATATATTTTTCTCCACTTCCTGCCCTCGGTGTGTGATTCGCTTCTATTTCATACCTTCTAGGTCAGGCACACATGTTGAACTTTCACGTAGTTTAATCCCTTGGGTATCTAATGTATTGCTATTTGGGGACTCACATGGCATCTGACCATTTCATTGAGTTCAGGTAGGGAATAGAAAAATCTTTGTCTGAGAGGAGACACAAACAGAAAGAACAAGAATGTTGCAGGTCAATCAGAGGCCATAGTAAGGTAAGGTGAGGAGAATTCTGCTCAAATGTTTCTATTTCCTCTGAGGAGTATAAAGCAACATTATGACTGATGGTGAAGATCTGGGAAAGCAAGCTTAAAAGAGATCATAGTGTCTTAACACAGTTGCCATAGGGAACGTGGAGGGGCTGACTAGGGACAAGGTAAACCATAATAAAGGACCCTCAAGCCCCCAGACCCACATTGCCTGTGCATGTTTGCAATATGGTCCAGGACATAATGTCAAGATGTTGTTGTAAAAGCTGACTCTGAGCTACCAAGGCTTGAATAACCAGATTTCTATTTTATGGGCTGAAAAAATGCAACTTTTCTCATTTGTGTTATTCTTTTAAATTATGTATGTGTAGTCTGATGGCACATGGTTAAACACTCAGCAGGTAACTAAAAGTTTGGTGGTTCAAATCCACCAGCCACTTCATGGGAGAAATGACCTGGAAATCTCCTCCCATAAAGATTTCTGTCTAGGAAACCCTATTGAACACTTCTACTCTGTCCTATAGAGTCACTATCAGTTAGCACACAACAGCAAGATTATTTTTCTACAAAACTATACAAAAAACTGTTTTAACTTTAAATTTTAAAATAATTTGAAATAAGTAATGGCATATCAGGAGCTCTGGTAGCGTAATGCCTAAGGCACTTGACTGCTAACCCACCACGGTTCAAACCCACCAGCCACTCCTCAGAAGGAAGGTTGGGCAATCTTCTTCTGTAGGAAACACAAGGAGGGGGTCGCTATGAGTCGGGGCCAACTCAACGGCACATAACAACAACAACAACAATGGCACATCAATGTAAGTCAACACTATACATTTTGAAGGAATAAAATAGGATATATGTACTTCAATATTTTTTAATATGCGCTTACTATGTCTCTGGGTGGTTCAAACAATTAGGTGCTTGAATACTAACCAAAAGGTTCACAGACTAAATTAACCCAAAGACCTGGAAATCTACTTCAAAAAGATCACAGAAATTCTAAAAACTCTATGGAACACAGTTCTACTTCGACACACATGGGTTTGCTGTGAATCAGATTTGACTCCAGAATGGCCATATTTCATCTCAACTTCTTTGGTCATGTTGTCAGAAGGTACCAGTCCTTCCAAGGATCAGTGAAAAAGGGGAAGACCCTCAATGAGATGGATTGACCCAGTGGCTACAATTATGGGGACAAACATAGCAAGGATTGTCAGGACAGTGCAGTACTGGGCAGTGTGCTGTTGTCTTGTACAGGGCTGCTATGAATCAGAGCCAACTCGATGGCACCTAACAACAACATAGAAGAAGCTGCTGAGCTGTCTTTAACTCATGGTGACTCCCTGAGTGTCATAGCAGAACTGTGCTCCCTAGGGGTTCAGTGGTGATTTTTTGAAGGTAGATCACCAGGCCTCTCTTCCAAAGGGCCTCTGGGTAGATTCGAGCCTCCAACCTTTCAGTTAGCCTTGAAAGTGATAACCATTTGCACCACCCAGGGGCATCACAGAGATATTAAATCAAATTACAATATATGTATAACGTGATCCCATTGTTGCAAATGGGCTATGATTAAAACATAGTGTTGAACCGTTAATCATTTGTAGGCATTAGATAAAATTTTTCATTGTCAAGTTTTGGAAATTGAACATGGCTTCAAAACAGCAAGTGCCCTTTTTTCTGTGGCTGAATGCTTAACCGCACATCAAACATATACGATAAATGGGGAGGTTGCCCATTTAAATCCTATCATGTATTGGTAGAATGCTTTTTTATTATTATTTATTTTTATTGTGCTTTAGGTGCAAATTTATAGAGCAATGTTTGTTTCACATTCAACATTTCATGTACATTGGTTTCACTCCTCAATTACCATCTCCAACCCTAACTCACTCTGCTCCCTTCCCTTCCCAGAACCCCCTCCCTGGTACCCATCATAGTTATGCACTCCTGTGTGCCCTGCATTTCCTCCATGCGAATGTTGCCCCTCTGGTGTCCTGTGGTCAATTGCTCCAAGGGATGCATCTCTAAGGAGTATGTGGGGGCGTCACCCTGAGTTGAGTGGTCTGCTTGTATGTCTTGTTTACTATTGGGCTGAGAGCCAGCTCCTGGGAATGAGTTTTATTCCAGGCCCAAAGTGTATCCCAGGGTCATAGTATTGGGGGTCCCACCAGACTCCATTTGACCAGTAATTCTGGTCATTATTGTGTTTTTGGATTTAGTTGCATGTTTTTTCTCCCACTCTGTCTAGGATAGCCAGTTTTGTTCCTCTCCTGAGTGGTTGGCATTCGTAGCTAGGCACCATCTAGTTCTTCTGGTCTCAAGGTTCATCATGTGCTAGGGCAGATTGCTTCTAAATGCCCTTGGTTTTTTGCATTCTTCTTTGCTTCCCATGATAGGAGACCATTAGCTGCATGTTAGATGCCCACTTGAAAACTTTTAAGACCCCAGTTGCTACTCACCAACGTAGATTGTGGCACAAGATTTTTTTGTATTTTGTTGTGCCAATTCAGTCTTGTGTCCCCAAGTATTATGGTCCTGAGTCTGTAGATCCATTGGATCTCTCTCCCACAGTGTCTGTCTGTGTCTATGTCTATTTTCAGTTGTTTCTGTAAGGATTGCGGGTATTTTGTATCACTGGTATCTATGCAAGACTAACCTCAGCTGAATCTATCCTTGGTCTAGAGTATAATCCTGTTCACTGATACCCATCTGATCTTCTCAGATGTTTATGCGTTTATCTGTAGTCTGGTGTTTGGTATTAATGGTTATGCAGTATTGTGCATTTATTGACATTAGCCTCCATCGTTAATATCTTAATGTACACAATTCTGTATCCTTCCTTTCTCCAATGTTATCCTGCTGGTCACAGACTCTTTCTGTACCATCCCTTCCCTTGCCCACCTCAGTGTGTGGCCCCCAACTAGCCCAAAATTAATCCCTCCCCTTTCCTTTCCTTCCCAGTAACCAACAAAGTGAGTTCCCTTCCTTAAGCAAACCCTTCTTTGTCTTTTTACAGTAATGGACTCATACGACATTTGTCCTTCTGTGATTGACTTATTTCACTCAGCATAATGTGCTCCAGGCTCATAATGTTGTGAGATGATTTGCGTATCCTTCATTGTTCTTTAATGTAGCATAGCATTCCTTTGTGTGAATGTACCATAATTTAGTTATCCATTCATCTGTTGATGGACATTTAGGTTGTTTCCATCTCTTTGTTATAGTGAATTGTGCTGCAATGAACATAGTTGTGCATATGTCTGTTTGTGTCCTGCCTCTCACTTCTTCAGTACACATTCCTTAATAATGGAATTATTGCATCAAATGGTATTTCTATTTTCATTTTTTTAAAGAAACTTTTAACAAATGGTGCTGGCAAAACTGGATATCCACTTACAGAAAAATGAAACAAGACCCACACCTCACCCCATACACAAAAACAAACTCAAAAGGCGGGGCAAGATGGCAGACTAGGCAGAAGGATTGCACAGACCCTCTTCAACAAAGAAAAGGGAAACCAATTAACACAGACACA
>NW_006921718.1:8797723-8799013 GCF_000298275.1 Orycteropus afer afer
TTTTGGTCAATGACATGAGACAAAGTATATGTGAACTGCTGTATGAAAAGTGAATTTACTCTGTAAATCTTCACCCAAATCCTAAAAAAAAAAAAACAAACTCAAGTTGGATCAAAGACTTAAATGTGAAATCCAAAAGTATACAATTCATCAAAAATAAAATAAGGGCAAATCTAGGAGCCCTAAATTGTGGCATAAATAGACTATCAAACATAACCCAGAATGTACAGGTGTTAGAAGAGAAGCTAGATGACTGGGACCTTTTAAAAATTAAATTCTTATGTGCATCGAAAAACTTCATCAAAAGGGTAAAAAGAGAACCTACAGATTGGGAGAAAATATTTGCCTGTGAAATATCTGACAGAGGGCTTATCTCCAAAATCTACAGAAAACTATAACAACTCAACACCAAAAAGACAAACAGCCAATTCAAAAATGGGCAAGAGACATGAACAGACACTTCACTAAAGACGATATGCTACCAGCCAACAAACACACGAGGAATTGGCTTGTGATCTTTAGTCATTAGAGAGATGCAAATCAAAACAATGACGAGATATCATGTCACCCCAGCAATAATAGCAAAGTTCAACAGGACAGAAAATAACAAATGGTGGTGAAATTGCAGAGATTGGAACTCTTGTACAATGCTGGTAGGATTGTAAAATGGTACCATCATTGTGGCAAATGTTATGGTGTTTCCTTAAAAAAAACCCATTTAATGGGTTTTGGACCTTTGTCAAAGATCAGCTGTCCATACATGGTTGACTCTGTTTCCTGGTTTTTGATTTTGTTCCATTGGTCTATCTTTCTTTCATTGTACCAATACCATGCTGTTTTGTCTACTATGTCTCTATAGTACTTTTTAAGATCTGGGAGAGTGAGACCTCCCACTTTGTTCTTCTTCTTCAGTAGTGCTCTTCTTTTGTGAGGTCTCTTTCTTTTTCATATGAAGCTAGTAATTGGTATTTCCATGTCCTTAAAAAAAATTGTTGGTATCTAGATTGGGATTGCATTGAATGTGTAGATTGCTTTAGGGAGTATTGACATTTTCACAATATTCAGTCTACCTATCCATGAACAAGGCAGTTTCTTCCATTTATGTATCTTGTCTCCTGTAGTAGTGTTTTATAGTTTTCTTTGTATAGGGATTTTGTGTCTCTGGTAAGATTTATTGCTAGATATTTTATCTTTTAGCTCTGGTAGCATAGTGCCTAAGGCACTTGACTGCTCACTCCTCGGAAGGAAAGTTGGGCAATCCTACTTCCGTAATGATACTGCCTCAGAAAC
>NW_006921718.1:8800106-8814371 GCF_000298275.1 Orycteropus afer afer
TCTATCTCTGAGTGTCATAGTTTAGGTAGGTCTTGAGCTTCCAGAAACTTTCCCATCTCTTCTATGTTCTCAAATCTGTTGGAGTACAGTTTTACTTACTATTCTGTCAATGTATTTTTTATTTCAGTTGTTTCTGTTATGATGACCCCCTTTTTGTTTACTATTCTAGTAATTTGCATCTTCTCTTTCTTTTCTTTTGTTAGATTTGCCATTAGTTTGTTGATTTTGTTAATCTTTTTGAAGAACCACATTCTGTTTTGTTGATTTTCTCCACTGTTTTTTTGTTTTCTGTTTCATTTATTTCTGCTCTGATCTTTATTATTTCCTTATTTCTAGATACTGTAGGATTCTTTTGTTTTTCTTTTTCTAATTGTTGGATTTGTCGAGTTAGAGTGTTCATTTTGTTTTTCCTCTTTTTTGGTGTATGCATTTATTGCTATAAACTGACTTCTGTGTACTACTTTTGCTGTGTCCCATAGGTTTTGGTAAGATGTCTCTTCATTCTTGTTTCTTCCTAGGAATTTTTAAAATTTTACTTTTTATTTTTTCTATTACCCGGTAGTGTTTGAGCAGTGTATTTTTCAACTTCCACGTTTGATGTTTTTTTTCCTTGATCTTCCTGTTATTAATTTCTAGTTTTATAGCATTGTGTTCTGAGGAGATGCTTTGTAGTATTTCAATATTTTTTAATTTATTTTGGCTTGTTTTATGTCCTAACATATTATCTCTTCTAGAGAATGATCCATATGCACTGGAGAAGAATGTGAATTTTGCTTTTGTTGGGATGAGTGCTCTGTATGTATCTATGAGATCAAGTTGGTTGATTGTATTGTTGAATTCTTCTGCATCTTTATTGATTTTTTTCCTAGTTGATCTGTCCCTCCTTGAAAGTTGTGTGTTAAAATATCTTACTACTATTTTAGAGTTGTCTCTTTTCTCTTTCAATTCAATTAATATTTGTTCATGTATTTTGGAGCACTTTCATTGGGTGCATAAATATTTATTATTGTAATGCCTTCTTGGTAAATTGACTCTTTCACCATCATACAGTCACCTTCTTTGTCTCTTATGTTACTTTTCACCTTAAAGTCTATTTTATCAGAAATTAATATTGTCATACCTGCTCTTTTTTGGTTACCATTGGCTTGATATATTTTTTTCCACTCCTTAACTCTTAGTTTGTTTTTGTCTTTGTGTCTAATGTGGGTCTCTTGTAGACAGCATATTGATAGGTCTCATTTTTTTTATCCAGTCTGCCACTCTCTTTCTCTTGGTTGGTGCATTTAGGCGATTCATATTGAGTGTAATTAGTGATAGGTATGCATTGATTGTTGTCATTCTATTGTGTTGTTGGAGTTTCCTTGGTCCATATACTTTTCTGTGCTGAGTTCATTTTGTTGCAAAGTGTTTCCTCCCTTTTCTTCTTTAGTGTTGTTTTGTGTTTACTAGACCCATATGTTTTCCTTCCTTCTGGGTTTGCTTAGGGGAATTGGTTAATTTTGTCTGTGGTTACCCTGGAGTGAATCCTTGTCTCTTTATTTTTTGAACAGTCTGTTCTATGAGGACATTGTCCTGTTTTCTTCTCTATTTGGAAGTTTAGTACCTAGAACTTTTATTCCCTCTATTTGATTAGTTGCTGTTGTCGTGTGCAGATTGACTTCCTTGTTTTTTAGTGTACAATGTTTTATGGTTTTATTTTAAGTGTCTATTTCTGATTTGGTTTTAGTGTTGATGTTATGTGTCCTGATTTTGTGTTCTTTGTTGTGTGTTCTTTATTGGAAGGACTTCCTTAAGCATTTCTTGTAGGGTTGGTCTGGTTTTCACAAAATCTCTTAATTTCTGTTTGAAAAGATCTTGATTTCACCCTCATATTTGAGGGACAATCTAGCTGGATATAGGATTCTTAGATGGAAGTTCTTTTCCTTCAGTGTTTTATATATGCCATCCCATTGCTTTCTTGTTTGCATGGTTTCTGCTGAGTAATCAGAATTCAGCCTGTCTGACTGTTATAAGTAATATTTCTTTTGTCCTGGGCAGCTAGCAAGATTCTTTCTTTGTCTTTGGTTTTGGAGAGTTTGATTATGGTATGCCTTGGTGTTTTTCTCTTGGGATCTATCCTGTATGGGGTTCTTTGAGATTCTTGGAGAAATATCTTTTCTTCCTTTATGATATGGGGGAAATTTTCTGTAAGTAAGTCTTCTGCAATTTTCTTAGTGATTTTTTTTTTTTTCCACCTCTTCTTGTTCCAGAATCCCAACAAGACATGTCTTGTTTCTTTTCATGTTGCCCCATATAATTCTTAGGTTCTCTTCATTTCTCTTAAATCATTGTTCTGATTTTTCTTCATAAGGGTTGGTGTCAAGGGATTTATCTTCTAGTTGGGAGATGCATTCTTCAGCCAGTTCTAGCTTATTTTCTGTGCTTCCACTGTGTTGTGTAATTCTGAAATTTTAGTATTCATCTTCTGAATTTCTATCTGCTGTTTTTGTATGAGTTCTGGTTGTGTATTAATCTTGTTATGTTGCTCTTAAATGGTTTTCCTGAGTTCTTCCAGGGTGCTGTCTATTTTCTCCTTGATTCTGTTTGGGGTTTCCTTGAGATCTTGTAAAGTTCTATAAACATACCTTCTAAATTCCTTCTTGGATAATTCTATTGCCTCTTCTTCCTCTTTCTTCCTCCATGTTTGATGAGACTTTTGTTTAGGATTTTATTTCTATTGTCTTATCCTGGGTTTTTTTTTTTTTAATTTGAGGTTGCCTGTTTTTTCCTAGACTTTTTGAAGTTGTCTTTAACTGTTAGTTATGTATTGATTTGTTTTTTCTTGATTTTATGCTTTAATATTTTGCAAAAGTGGAGATGGTGTATTTTATTTTTTTTGTTATTAATTGAGGTGTGTTGGGTTGCTCTGCAGTTTTCTTTGTGATTATGGAATCACTGTGTGGAACGTGAATGCAGGTCTCTGTGTGTCATAAAAGGGATTTAGGATTTGAGCTGGCAGGTTGTGTGGTGGGTTAATGTGGTTTTTCTAATGGATGAGGCAGGGGAGAGGCAGGGAAAGGAGGAAGAAACGAGAGTAAATAAAAGTTCCAAGGTGCCAGTAGCCATTCTCAGGACTTTGAGTAGGCTGCTAATGATGAAGTTATACTGTTACTCACAGGCCCACAGCTCAAGTTCAGCAAAGACCCTAATGGCTAGTTGGCTGCCAGTTTCCACCAGATTCAGACAGCTGCAAAAATTCCATACTCCAGGCCCCTCAGTGCCAAAAAACTGTCCTGGGATAGCTGCCCTTATTGGCACTGTGAGTTAGGCCCAGGGTCCACCCACTTGTGGTGAGCTTCTGCTCTGCTTCCAATTCAGCAGCACCCAGAGCCAAATGGTTCTCTGCTCCCTCACTGTGGTCCCAAGTTTACCGATAAAAGTGGGTGCTAAAGGCAGATCTGTGGAGTGGTCTCAGGTCCTCTGGTGCATTCTCTCCACTGACCCAGGGAGTCCTCCAATGCCCTGTTTCACCATCCAGTTGGCAATCCACAGGGCAGTTTCACCTATTTTTTTTTTTTTTTTCTTTTTCTTTCCACTGCCTCTCTCCCCCTTTTAATCCTACTCCCCTGAGTTTGGCACATTCTGACTTAATGAGCTGGTCAGAGTGTCAGAGTCCCTGCTTCAAACTGCTGCATCTATTTTTTTTTAGCCACTAAGATGCTAGAAGGAACTAGTATGTGGGCTACAGATATGACACCATCTTCCCATCCCCCTCAGCAGAACTCTTGATGGAGATATTTGCCAGTGTGTGGAGTGCAGCTTAGAGGTATGGCTAGAGCAAGTCAGAACCTTACTTGACAAAAATAACATTTTATCAGAAACTGGAAGAATCCCCAACTTAGTGAAATCTTGTGCGACCAAGGAGAGGAAGACTTCACTGGTTACTCTGAGGGTCATAGCTGATTAATGGGTTTGATATTTGAAGCTTCAATGTTCACTTGAACACCTGGAAGTAGTACAAGTGTGACTAATCCCTCTGAGGTTAGTGATGACACAGATTAGGCCATGCAGGGCCACAATAGGCAGGTAAAACAAGTTACTGTTGAGTTAATTCCAACACATGGCGATGCCATATGTGTCAGGGTAGAAATATGTTCCATAGTGTTCTCAATGGTTGAGTTTTTGGGAGTAGATTGCCAGGCCTTTCTTCCAATGTGACTCTGGATGGACTCAAATCTCCAACCTTTAGGTTAGCAGCTGAGCATGTCAACTTTTTGAATCACCCAGGAACTCCAATAGGTAGGAACCCACCTCAGATAGGAGGAATTTGCAGTCAGCCTATGGCTTGGAGTGGGTCCCACAACCTTGCTTTGCTTCTAGGATGGTGATTTTTTTCAACAACAAAACCCCTGAGCTCATCTGAGTAGCAAATCTTCAAAATCTTGCAGACAACAGCATGGGACAGATTCAGAAATAAACCAGGGCAGTTTTGTTTACAGGCATGCTGAACAATTCATGTCAACACTTTCACTTTCACTAAACTAGATAACAGATAAAATATATTTAAGAAATCTGCTTAAAGGTACTGAAGAGATGAAAACAAAATGAACCAACCAACAAACAAAATTAATGATGAATTAGCAAACCATGGAAACATTAAGAGGCTGACTAGTCCTTTTGAAAAGGATAGCTGTAGAGATGTTAGGTAAAATACAAGATGTCAAGGTAATTTGCATTTCATAAACAATGAATAAATTTTTAGTATAAGTATGTTTCATGCAATATTTGGTTTAAGGTGGATGAATGGAAAGCTAACATCTGATAAGAAACCCAGAACATCTGAGTGACAAAATAAAAATCAAAAAAGTAAAATGTCAATATAATTTCTTGATATGTAGGTTATTATTTTGTGATAGACTAATACTTTGATACTAATAATTTGTGATAACAATCACATATTTTGTTCTTCTTTCCTAATGTGAAAGGAAAAACATTTCCAAATCTTGGAAAGAGGACAGCTGAGTTAGACAAAAAGAAGGCAGAATCATGGGATAAAATGGAATGTTTAATGGATGACTATTTGTTACCTTCCATTTCTCTAACACACACACATTCACATACAAAATGGGAGCTGAGGAGAGGAAAAAAAAAGATTTCTCTTTGTCATTTTGGAAGATTTAAGAGAAGGGACCACCACTTGTCTCTCAGTTTGTTGTACTGTGGTGGCCTGTGTGCTGCTTTGAAGCTGGAGGTTATGCTACAGGTCTTTCAAATATCAGCAAGGTCACCCATGGTGGAAAGATTTCAGTGAAGCTTCCAGACTAAGCCATACTGGGAAGGACCAGACTGTCCACTTTTGAAAAAAAAAAAAAAAAAAAATTGGCCACTGAAAACCTTATGAATAGCAGTAAAAAATTGTCTGACATGTTACTGGAAGATGAGCCTCTCAGGTTAGAAAACACTCAAAATACAACTGGGGAAGAGCTTTCTCCTTAAAGTATAGTTGATCTTAGTGATATTGATGGAGTAAAGCTTTTGAGATCTTCATTTGCAGATGGGCATAACTCAAAAAAGGAGGGAAATGGCTGCAAACATCCATTAGTAACTGGAATGTGAACTGTACGAAGTATGAATCTAGGAAAATTGGAAGTTGTCAAAAATGAAACAGAACACTTAAAAATTGATATCCTAGGCATTAGTGAGCTGAAATGAACTGGTATTGGCCATTCTGAATAAGAAAATCATGTGGTCTACTATGTTGGGAATGACAAATTGAGGAGGGATGGCATTGCATTCATCATCAAAAAGAACATTTCAAGATCTATCCTGAAGAACAATGCTGTCAGTGAAAGGATAATATCCACATGCCTACAAAAAGACCAGTTAATACAACTATTATTCAAATTTACATACCAAACATAAAAGCCAAAGATGAAGAAATTGAAAAATTTTTTTTTTTTACCAACTTCTGTAGCTTGAAATTGACCAAATATGCAATCAATATGTGTAGATTATAACTGGTGAATAGAATGAGGATGTTGGAAGCAAAGAATCCTCAGTAGCTGAAAAGTGTGGCCTTAGTGATAAAAATGACATCAGAGATCACATGGTAGAATTTTACAAGACCAATGACTTATTCATGGAGAACACCTTTCTTCAAAAACATAAATGCATGGTATACAAGTGTACATCTCCAGATGGAATATACAGGAATAACATAGGTTACATCTGTGGAAAGAAGCAATGGAGAAACTCAATGTCTTCAGTCAAATAAGGACCAGGAGCTGACTGAGGAACATACCATCAATTGCTCATATGCAAGTTCAAGTTGAAGCTGAAGAAAATTAAAACAAGTTCACAAGAGCCAAAATATGACCTTGATTATATCTCACCTAAATTTGGAGACCATCTGAAGAATAGATGTGAGGCTCTGAACACCAATAATTGAAGACCAGATGAGTTGTGGTATGGTTTCAAGAACACCATACATGAAGAAAGCAAGAGGTCATTAAAAAGACATGAAAGGAAGCAAAGACCAGCATGGATGTCAGAAGAGAGTCTGAAAATTTCTAGTTAAAGGAGAGTAGCTAATGTGAATGGAAGAAATGATGAAATACAAAAACTGAACAGAGGATTTCAAAGGGCAGCTTGAGAAGGCAAAGTAAAATATTATAATGAAATGTGCAAGGACCTGGAGTTAGAAACTAAAAGAGAAGAATACACTTAGCATTTCTCAAGCTGAAAGAACTGAAGAAAAAATTCAAGCCTGGAGTTGCAATATTGAAGGATCCTATGGACAAAATATTGAAATAATGAAGGAACCATCAAAAGAAGATGGAAGGAATACACAGAATCACTGTACCAAAAAAGAACTGATTGATGTTTAACTATTCAGGAGGTAGCATCTGATCAAGAACAAATGGTGTTGAAGGAAGAAGTCAAAGCTGCACTGAAGTAATTGGCAAAAAACAAAGCTTCTGGAATTGATGGAATCAATACCCATTGAGATGTTTCAACATATAGATGTAGTGCTGGAGGTGCTTACTTATTTATGCTAACAATTTTGGAAGACGGCTAATTGGCCAACACACAGGAATTGGTTGATATTTGTGTTCATTCCAAGGAATGGTGATCCAATAGAATATAGAAATTACAGAACAATATCATTAATATCACACACAAATAAAATTTTGCTGTAGATAATTCAAAAACAGTTGCAGCAATATATTGACAGGGAACTTCCAGAAAGTCAAGCTGAATTCAGAAGAGGACACAGAATGAGAGATAGCATTGCTGATGTTAGGTAGATCTTGGCTGAAAGCAAGGAATACAAGAAAGATGTTGGCTGTGTTTTATTGACTGCACATAGGCATTCAACTGTATGGATCATACAAATGATCCATAAATTATGGATAACATTGCAAAGCATAGGAATTCCTAAACACTTAATTGTGCTCATAAGGAGCTTGTACCTAGACACAGAGATTGTCTCATTTGAACAGAACAATGGGATACTGCATGGTTTTAAACCAGGAAGGATGTGCATCAAAGTTGTATTCTTTCACCATACTTATTCAATCTGTATGCTGAGCAAATAATCTGAGACACTGGACTATATGAAGAAGAATTTGGCATCAGGATTGGAGAAGACTCATTAACAACCTGTAATATGCAGATGACATAACCTTGCTTGCTGAAAGTGAAGATGACTTGAAGCATTTACTGATGAAGATCAGAGACTATAATTTTCAGTATGGATTACACCCCAACTTAAAGGAAACAAAAATCCTCAAAATCAGATACCAAAAAGCAATATCACGATTGATCAAGAAGAGTTTGATGTTATCAAAGATTTCATTTTATTTGGATCCACAGTTAACATCCATGGAAGGAAGAAGTGCAGCCGGAATTCTGTTATTTGAGGCATCAGTCTCAGGCAAGAATGGCCAGATTTCATCTCACTTACTTTGGTCATGGTGTCAGAAGGGACCATTCCCTGGAGAAAGATAGCATGCTTGGTAAAGCAGAGAGTCAATGAGAAATGGAAGACCCTTAACAAGATGAGTTGATACGGTGGCTATAACGATGGACTCAAGCATATCAAGGATTTTGAAGATTGTGCAGGACCAGGTAGTGTTTCTTTCTGTTATACATAGGGTTGATATGAGTTGGAACTTACTAAACAGCACCTAACAACAACAATAAGAGAAGGGAAATCTGTATAATCTCTAAGTCAGAATCTAGTTGAAGTACTGAAGGACCATAAAGTGTGAAAGGGCAGAATAAATGGCTGTGAAACATGTGGAGACAGGCGAAGAAATACATAGAAGAGAGTTCCTCTGGCTTCCAAAAGAAGTGGAGAGAGCCAACTTGTGCTTGCGTAGGTTATAAAAATGGAGTTTCTTGGTAGAGAAAACTGTTAACACTTGGCTGCTAACTGAAAGTCCACCTAGGACACCTCAGAAGAAAGACCCCTGATCTATTTCTGAAAAATCATCCTTTGAAAAACCTATAGAGCATAGTTCTACTCTGAAAAACTCTGGGTTCACCATGAGTTGGAATTGACTTGATGGCAACTGGTACAGACATAGAAGTGGTCAATAAGAAGGACCAGGAAGCCAGCCAAGAATTTTCAGTATTGCAGGGTGAGGGGAAATTGACAACTATGTAGTAATAATGAGGAGTGCACAGTCTGTGTCTGCAGTACATAGTTAGCATATATAGTAGCAATCTCCTTGAAGCCCTATTCCCAGAAACATCAGTTGAGGTGAAAGATAAGGAAACTCTGGAAGGGTGAGAATATATGGGAAGGGCTTATCTTAGTCCTTTTGCTTAACAATGGCCCAAACCTAAAAATGGTCTCTTCCTTACCCTATTGGGTAGCAGGTTTGCAAATTCCTAAGAACAAGTCAGAGAACAAGTAGAAGTAGAGGAAACACCTAGGAAAGGGTATTAAACCATAAACATAAATCAATCAAAAAATCCATGTATTGTATTCAGAGTAAAATTTTCAATGTTACATATATGAATTAATTATGAAAACGAAGAAAACTTTTTTTTTTTTAATTTAGGATTTTGAATATAAATTTTATAATTGCCATATGCAAAGAAAAAGAGCCTAAAGAAAAATCATATGGCATTGCTAAGGGTGATTTGGGGCTGGAGTGGGATGGAGTAGAATAGAGATGTGGGATTGTAGCAATATTCTCTTAGTAATTATGTATGTATGAACTGTTTGCATTTTGTATATTAACAATGCTTTCCTTTGCAGTGAGAAATAAATGCTTCCAGACATGATAAAGATTAACACCAACATGAGAAATCGGCATAAGCAAATCCCACCAAGACCTTCCTGACCTTGAGCTTGAGCTTTTGTTGGGGCACTGAACTGGCAGCCTAAGCCAAGCCAAGAGCAGAAAACTTGGAGGAGATTTGTGTATGTTACATTTGAGGTCTCAGAAAATTTAATGAGAAGATGACAGTCTAGGGTACCACTGTTTTCAGTACTGAGAGGACTGAAGACCAGAAGTTTAAATTCAACTCTGCCTCTCTGACAAAACTGCTGACTCATGGCTAACTTAGATGGAGCACCTCAGCTACTGTAGGAAAAAGAAGTGACCTCTCTTCTTACTACAGTATCCTCAGAAGAAATATTCTTCCTGTTGAGGGGAATTGTCAGGTTTGGAGGGTGTCTTAGGTTGGGTTTTGTAGAGAAGTGTAACCAGTGAAGATTATATAAGGTTATCTAATTATATGTATGTATGTGTGTGTGTGTGTGTATATATATATATATATATATATATATGAGAGAAAATATCTCAAAGAAATGGCTCACACAGGTATAGAGACTGGCAAGTCAAATCCCAAGTTCATAGGTTAGCTGTCAAGCTGGAGGCTTCTCCTGACTCAAGTAGCTGCAAGGGCTGACGAACCCAAGATTGATGGGTAATACAAAGGATGTTGGCTTCAGAGGCTGACGAATCAAAATCAGCAGGTAAAGTGGCAGGCTGTTAACTCACAGTCTGTGAAGGCAACAGTCTCAAGACTGGCAGGTAATACGGAGGTGTGGGAACTCTGGTGGTGTAGTGCCTAAGATATTTGACTGCTAACCAGAAGGCTGGTGGTTCAAAACCACCAGCCACTCCTCAGAAGGAAGATTGCGCAATCTACTTCCATAGTTATATCACCTCAGAAACCTAAGGAGGGGTCATGCAGAGTTGGATCTGACTTGACGGCAGTGTTTTTAGTTTTATGGCAGGCACTGGTTCAAGTCCAGAAAATGATAAGCCAGATACAAGACCCTAAACAAAAAACCAGAGATTTTTGCCAGGACATGCATATATATTGGAAGGAGCCCATGACCCTAAGGAAACTCCCTTTCAACTGATAGGATGCTCATAGCAGATCTCACCATGAAGATGATTACATTATATTAGATCTCATCTTGAGTGATGACTATGTTGTAACTGCTAAACCACTGAGAATCATGGCCTAGCCATGTAGACACACAACATTAACTACCACAGAGGAATTGCTGTTCCTTTTCCATATAACTTGAGGAGAACCATTCTCTACACTGGAGAATCCTACCTTTTCTATCCCCTTAAGCTTCAGTAGAGTAGACTTGATTCAGTTCTGTCACCTCCCATCTTCTGATGAAGACAATCTTATATATTTATTTCCCTGCTAGTCCACTGCAGTTGAAGAGCTGGAATAAAAGTTAATGCTGATGAGAGCTTCACTTTCTAACAGGAACAGGCAAAGAGAGCTCAGGAAGCAGACAAACTGAAATTCTGAAACAAGCTCCAACTGGGGAGGTTGCACCATTAAAAGTGAAAAATAGACTCAATAAAGCTGAAAGATCAGTTTGTGATCAGAAGATTAAATAAACTGTCTTTTAACACAAAAGAGGAATACTAATAAATGTAAATCATTAACTGAAAAGATGAGAGAAATGGAGGACAGCCCTAGGATAAATAATATGCAAATTATCAGTATTCCAGAAGGGAAAAATGAGCAGATGAAGGTGGAATCAATAATCAAAGTACTAATCTGAAGGAAAGATCAAAAGGACTTACCAAGTGCCAGGCTGAAATGATGAATAGGACACACATCAAAACATATCTTTGTGAAATTTCTGGTATCTGTAGATAGAGGAAAAATATACATTTGCAGATAGAATAATTCATGCACACACACATTTTAAAAAAGGAATCCGTTTGAATTTGACTTCTTGTATGCTCTACTGGAAGCTAGGGGAATGTTTATTAACTTTTTAGGGAGAAAGAACTGTAGTATAAAAGCTCTACTTCTCCAAAACATTGTTTATATGATGACAAAAGAAGGAAATGTTTGGATACAGAGGAATTCAAAGTATACTACTCATGTTCCCATTTAAAGTTACATGAAGATATACTGCAGCATTAATCATAATAAAATTAGAGTTCTAAGACAAGGGGAAAATGAAGAATACAATAAACAATAATGAGTGATAAGCCTAATAAAATATGTAGTTTACCCTCAAAAAACCAAACTCACTGCCATCAAGTTGATTCCAACTCATAGCAACCTCCTTTGGGTTTCTGAGCCAGTAAATCTTCACAGAAGTAGATTGCCCATCCTTCCTTCTGTGGAGTGGCTGGTGGGTGTGAACTGCCAACCTCCTGGTTAGCAGTCAAATGACGTAGGCACTGCGCCACCAGAGCTCCTTAGTTTACCCTAGTAGGGAGGCATTATTTAAGGAAAAACTGAGTTCTAAGTTAGTTCAGCAAAGTCTAGGATTTGAAAAACTGAAGAGAACATGGGAGAGTAAAATATTCATAAGTCTCTATCTTTGTGGAGAATGGTTAAAATATTGTTTTAGTAAAGTAGTAAAGAATTATAGGTTTTAATATATTGTTAAAATTGTGAGACATAATAGAGGAGGAAATGGAGGCTAAGGATGGTTGTGCAACTCAAAGAATGTATTCAATGTCACTGAATTGTTCATGTAGAAACTGTTGAATTGGTGTATATTTTGATGTGCATATTCTCAAAACCAATGACAAAATAGGAACTTCCAGTAAGATGGAGGAATAGGCAGATAAGCTACAGAGACTCTCTTCAACAAACAAAAGAGAAACCAATTAACAGAGATACAGAAGATAAATCCTGGCACCCTGAGCTTTGAAAGGAAGTATACAGAAATGGCTTTGGCATGAACTAGTGGAAACACCTGAATGAAAACACTAAGTATGAAGACAGAGCAACAAACTGTTAGCTACTGTGATGGGACCAACAGCCTGAATATTTCCAAGTGGTATTGGGACCTAAGAGTTGACCTGAAGATCAGCTCTGGTTGCCAAGGGCTGCGCTGGTAGCCTATGACTAGGAATGGAAATAGCAAGGAGGGAGACAACCTGAGCAATGAACTTTCAGCTGTCTGGAGGGCACAACTATTTTGGTTGTTTACAAGTGGTGGCCATTTTGGATATTTAAAGTGACTGAGGGAGCAGCCATTTTGAATGTTTATAAGCAGCAGCTATTTTGTATATTTAAAGTGACAGTATTCTCATTTGGATTCCAGGGAACTAAGAATAGGCTCAATTTTCCATGGACGGCAGAGATATACAGGAGGTTGACAACAGGAGAGGAGACAGGTGGTGAATGTAGTAGTGCTGCCAACTATCAAATAGAGGAGCAGAGTACCCTGCTAACATAGATAAAATCCAAAGAAAATGAAAATCGTGGTCAAGTCACTCCAACATAAAATCACCAATTAAATATGAACATAAAAATGTCATAATGCCTCAGAGACAACAGAGCATCACAGTTCACACAGAGAAGCAAGATAATACAGGAGAAACAAGGAAGCAGGTTACAGACCCAGAACACATCCCTGAGGAAGAAGCAGCATTGGAACTCCCTGATAAGGAATTCAAAAGAATTATATTTAGGTACCTTCAATGGGTTGAGAGATAGATCAGGGGAAACACTGACAAAATGGAGGAAAACACAGAGAAAATCCTAGAACAATTTCAAAAGACAATACATGAACAAAATGACAAAATAAATGGAAAATTAGAAATGATACAAAATCTACACATCCAGAAGAGTAATACTACATTTTCAGAAATAGATAGTACATTGAATAGGCAAAGGAGCAGAATTGAGTCAATGGAAGACAGAATTAGTGAAATTGAAGACAAATGTATCAATACTTCTTTGGAAAGGGATCAATCAGAAAAAAAGATCAAAACAAAATTAAGAACACCTAAGGTTCATGTGGGATACCATCAAAATGAACAGCCTATGTGCAATCGGAATTCCAGAACAAGGAGAGACAAATAAAACCTCAGAGAAAATTGTCGAAGACTTGTTGGAAGACAATTTCTCTGTTATGATGAAAGATGAGCATATATTCATTTAAGAAGTCTAATGAACCCCAAAAGAAAATCACCAAGACATATCATCATCAAACTCACCAAAACCAAATACAAAGAAATAATCCTAAAAACAGCATGGGAAAAACGAAATGTTATCTACAAGGGGCAACCAATAACACTAAGCATGGATTTCTCAGCAGAAACCATGAAGATAAGAAGACAATGGAATGGTATAGATAAAACCCTGAAAGAGAAAAATTTCCAACCAAGAATTATATTCTTGCAATTATATTCCAGCAAAATTGTCCCTCAAATATGATGGTGAAATTTGGACACTGCCAGGTAAGCAGAAATTAAGGGAATTTGTTAATACCAGACCAACCTCACAAGAGATGCTAAAGGGAGTCCTTTGGACAGAGAACCAACAACAGCAAACAATAACCGACCACCATTTACACACATGATGATATAACCCAGAAACCAACCCAGTTATGGAAATATCCAAAGTAAATAAGCCTACAAGATTGTAAACAGGCAACCAGAGACAACAATTGACAAATGAGGAGAACTACAAACCAAAAGAGGGAAAAAATTGTGTAGTTACAGAACTTCTAAATGGTAGGGAAGTCAAGACAACTGCAAGATAGAACAGACTGTTCTAAAGTTGGGAAGAAAATCATAAACCACAGGGTAACCTCAAAGAAAAATGATAAACCTTCACGTCAAAGTAAAAAAGAGGACCAGCAATTTTATTTATTTGTTGTTGTTTGCCCTCGAGTCGACCCCGACTCATAGCGACCCCTCCTTGGGTTTCCGAGGCAGTATCACTACGGAAATAGGATTGCCCAACCTTCCTTCCGAGGAGTGGCTGGTGGGTTTGAACCGCCAGCCTTCTGGTTAGCAGTCAAGTGCCTTAGGCACT
>NW_006921718.1:8814566-8829104 GCF_000298275.1 Orycteropus afer afer
CGACCCTTCCTTGGGTTTCTGAGGCAGTGTCACTACAGAAGTACATTGATCAACCTTCCTTCTGAGGAGTGGCTGGTGTTGATAATTTCATATCTGACAAGGGACTTAGCTCTAAAATTTATAGAAAACTCCAACACCTCAATAACAAAAAGATTAACAATCCAATTAAAAAATGGGCAGAAGGCATAAATAGACACTTCACCAAAGAGGATATTGAGGCGGCCAGCAAATATATAAAGAAATGCTCACAATCATTAGCCATCAGAGAGATGTAAATCAAAACAACAATGAGGTATTATCTTACCCCAGCACTAATGGCAAAGTTCAACAAGATAGGAAATAAGAAATGCTGGCAAGGATGTGTAGAGATTGGTACTTTCCTACACTGCTGGTGGGACTGTAAAATGATACAACCACTGTGGAAAATTGTATCGCAATTCCTTAAAAAGCTGGAATTCGAAATAACATTTGACCCGGCAATCTCATTACTAGGTATATATCCTAAAGAAGTGACAGCCAGGACAAGAACAGATATATGCACACCCATGTTCATTGCAGCATTATTTACAATAGCAAAAAGATGGAAACCACCTATGTGCCTATCAACAGAAGAATGGATAACCAAACTATGGTACATAAACGTAATGGAATACTATCCAACACTAAAGAATAATGTAGAATCTGCAAAACACTGTATAACGTGGATGAACTTGGAGGACATGCTGCGTGAAATAAGTTAATCACAGAAGGACAAATATAGTATTAATTCATTATTGTAAAAAGTCAAGGAAAGGTTTATATATGGAAGGAAAATTTCTTTGTTGGTTACCAGGGGTGGGCGGGGAGGGGAGGGAACACTGCAAAAAAAAAAAAGCATTGACCCATGCCACTTTAGTTTTGTGTATTTCACTATACATAAACTATATTTCAATAAAATGTATTTAAAAAAAAACGACAAAATAAATAAATTTGTTTAAAAAAGGAACCAAAAAAATAAAAAATCACTCTGAATCCGGCCATCCAGAGATGATTGCTTTAACACTGTATATATCTTTTCAGTATTTTTTCTAGGTCAATATTATAAGAGGGAGAAGGAGGAAAGATAAACCAAACCAAACTCATTGCTGTTGAGTTGAATTCAACTCATAACGACCCCTCCTTGGATTTCTGAGGCAGTATCACTACGGAAGTAAATTGCCCAACCTTGCTTCCGAGGAGTGGCTGGTGGGTTTGAACTACCAGCCTTCTGGTTAGCAATCAAATGCCTTAGGCAGAAGGAGGAAAAAATTGACTAAGATTTAAGGACTGCCTATTATGTTGTTAGGAGTCCCTGGGTGACACAAACATTTAAATATTCAAATGCTAATGGAAAGTTTGGAGGTTTGAATCTAACCAGAGGTAACTTGGAGGAAGGGCCTGGAGATCTACTTCTAAACAATCAGCCACTGAAAGCCCCTGGAGTTTTACTCTGACACATGGAGGGTTTCTATGAGTAGGAATCAACCTAGTAACTAGTTTAGCTTTGGTTTGTTATATTCCAAGCAGTATTCTAAACATTTATCATTCATTAACTACTTTATTCTTTGCAACAAGGGCATGCGATATTATTTATTATCCCTTTGTACAGATGGAGAAACTAGAGCCCAGAGAGCTTAAGAAACTTGCCCGAAGTATCACAGCTATCAAGGGGGCAGAGTTAGTCTCTGAACCAGACAACCCAGTGTGAGACCCATGAACTCAACCACACTGCTTCTTACACGATGTGATTTTACACATGAAAATATGACCTATATTCATCTATTCATTCTTTAACCAGTCTCCAAACTTTGCTGCTCCATTACAGTGACAGAATTCCATAGGAAAAATCTACTAAAGAGACTGCTGACTGGTGTTTTTTTTTTAAAGTTATTTTCCCAGTAGCTGCTCTTCGTATAGTCTCAATATTGTTGCAGTTTACTGTGCTGCAGTAACAAGCACTCCTCAAAATATATAACAACAAAATTTTATCCCTTGCTCATGATTCAAAAACCATCCAAGGTCATCTGAGGCTCTGGTCCAGGACTTCTGATTCCAGATCCTAAATTAATGTTGCAGCATTAGAATGTCACCACAACCTTGGCAGAGGAAAAGGGTGCTCTGGAGGGTCACTCTGATAGTTAAGTTCTCTGGCCTTGAGGTGGTACATGTCACTACTCACAACTTATTGACCAGAACTTGTTACATGGCTCCATCTAATCACAGCAGGGCTAGGAAGTGAAATTCTACCTGGGGCCAGACTAAGAGAACAACCCAAACCTATGAGCACCTTTGACTCTGAATTCCCATATTAACCAAACCTGTTGCTGTCCACTGAATCGTAACTGAATGATCCTATACGTCAGGGTGGAACTGCCCCATCGAGTTTCCAAGACTATAATCTTTATGAAAGCAGACTGCTATATCTGCTGGTGGTTTCAAATGGTTGACGTTTCAATTAACAGTGGAGTGCTTTAACCACTGTGCCACAGGGCTCTTTGAATTTGTATTTTCTGTTTGCAATTCATACCCTAAGTCTCTGAAACTATCCAGTCCAGGCTACACCTTAGCTAAGATTCCATTGCTACTATTTAAGGGAAAAATTGTCACTACATAGATCCTTAAATTAGCAGAGTTGAAGAGACTTCAAGGAATATTTGGATCCCTAAGGCACTTTGACAGCTAACCAGAAGGCTGGAAGTTCAAACCCACCAGCCACTCCTCGGAAAAAGATGGAGCAATCTACTTCCATAGTGATATTGCTTCGGAAACCCAAGGAGGGGTTGGTATGAGCCAGGTCCGACTGGATGGCACATAACAACAATAACAACTCTATAGATGAAGAGAATGAGGCCCAGAGACTGTCCAAAATAATCCCAGCTTTTATTATTCCCCAACAATTACTCAGAAAACACACAAAAAAGAAGTTTCAACTGTTGTGAGATTTAGTGTTTGTATTCAAATCAACTATGAATTGCATTAAAGTTGAAATCTAGGTTAAAAAAAACGAGATAGTGAGCTAGCATATGTTGTTGTTGTTGTTATGTGCCATCGAGTCAGACCAGACTCAGTGACCCCTCCTTGGGTTTCCGAGGCAGTATCACTATGAAAGTAGATTGCCCCATCTTCCTTCTGAGGAGTGGCTGGTAGGTTTGAACTGCCAGACTTCTGGTTAGCAGTCAAGTGCCTTAGCCATTATGCTACCAGAGCTCCTGAGCTAGCATATAGAGACACATATTACTATTTCCAAATTATCGGAAGGGAGATGCAATTGAAATATAAAACAAAATAAAACCAAGAAACCAAACTCACTGCAGTAGAGTCAGATCCAACGCATAGTGACCCCTCCTTGGGTTTCCAAGACGGTATCACTATGGAAGCAGATTGCCCAACCTTCCTTCTGAAGAGTGGCAGGTGGGTTTGAACCACCAGCCTTCTGGTTAGCAGTCAAATGCCCTAGGCCCCACTCCACCAGAGTTACTATAAACAAAATACTGCACAAAAATAACTTTTTCTTGTCTATGACATTAGACAAACGTAAGATACGACGAAGTAAAATGAAGAATTACCATACAATTAGATGGGAGTGAGAGCAAACCTATCTTTTCACAAAATGTAAACTGATTGAATTCTTTGATACTATTGATTGAATTGTATCTGCCAAAGTATGAGGTAAAACACTAACACCTGTGCCTATTAAGTATACCCTATTTGGAAATAGCACTTTACTTTTGTTATGCTAATGAGGTCATATCAGTACAGAATGCATTCTAAACCTAATCACTTTTGAGCTATAAAAAGGAAAGAATAAACAGAGATATACACAGGGGAGAGAGGAAGACAAAGGAGACAGATACATCTACAATTCCAAGAATACCAAGAATTGCTGGCAGTTACTGGAAGCTGAAATGGACAAGGAAGAATTTGCCCCAAGAGCCACATTCTGAATTTGGACTTCTAGCCTTCTGAACTGTGAGAAAATAAATGTCTACCTTCTAAAGCTGCCCATTTCTGGTATTTCTGTTACAGTAGCCCTAGGAAAAAGAGACAATTAAAAAAGAAAACCCAATTATATGCTTTTTACAAGAAATGCAACCAAACTAAAAATGTACAAGGGTGTAAAATAAAAGGAAGGAATGCAAATATGTCTAGTAAATACAAACAAAAAAAGTGTGGTTATAATAATATCAATGAAGGGGAATTCAAGTTTTTTTCTAAAAAGTATTAAATGTATCAGAGAGATTTCATGTTTAATAAATAGCAAAAACTGCCTGACGTCAGTCAGTGTCCAGCCTGGAAACAGAAACCATATGGTAATTTGGACAAGAGAAGTTTAATATAAAGAGTCACATTAAGTTATATTCATATAGAGTAGCAGGAGATCAGTACAAATCAGTAAAGTGAGCTGTCTAAAGAATACATGGGTAACAGTAGAGGACTGAGGTAGAGTACCCAAGAAAGGAACAAATTTGGAAGAACTCACCTCCCTCACAAGGCTGAGATTTAGACTTCGTTGAAAAGGATATGAATATAGTTGATTGGGTGGTGAAATTCACCAAGGTGCTGAAAATCAAGGCAAGAAACTGGATGCTGGTATAACATTTGTTGGGATACTGCCCCTGGGGTGCTGCTAAATTTGCTTGGAAGCTGTTTAGGGCACTCATGAAAATCACATGGAAGTCAGGGCATCTGTGAAACTGGGGAGAAACTGCAGGACTGCTGCTGAAATTTGCTAAGGGCAACACTACTGAGTGTCCTGTATGCAGGCCCAGTGCCAAAGGAGCAAGATGAAAGGGAGGCACACTGAAACTAGGAAGAGAAGCCCCTTCCTCCCACAGTGTCCCTCTACCACCCTCTATTGGCAAAGTTTAACATCGTGCCAAATGCCAAAACAGAAATGTTTATAGGTCAAAAGATGTGCTGTCACAAATAGAGTAATGAAGAGTGGATTTGAAACTAAGGGACAATAATTTGATAACTGACATAGTGTTCAAGGAGAATTTGATTTAAAAAATATTGTAATAATGAGACTCAAGTACACTCCTTTCAGAATTTGATAGATTAACTGAAAAAAAAATGCAGTTAAAAAGAAAATAGAGATTTCCTATAGAAATTATGTTAAAAAAACAGAAAGAAAAGATCATATACACGAAGTCCCCAAATGTGGCAATTAAAAAACAAAACAAAACAAAAAAATACTTTGCCTTCAAGTCAATTCTGACTCATAGTGACCCTATAGGACGGAGTAGAACTGCCCCATATGGTTTCAAGTGCTATAAATCATTACGGAAGCATTTTTTCTTTTGCAGAGAGGCTGAGTCTTTGGAACCAATGACTTTCCAGTCAGCAGCTAAGCAATTTAAAGGTCTCATTATTTGACTACAAAAAATAAAAATAAACAAAGTCAAATAATCCTTCAACAATAAGATAACTAAAATAATTAAGCACAATCTTAAAGTAATTTAAATGATAATTAAGACAAAGTTTTAAAAAGTTTCTGGATCAATGAGAAAAACAAAAATGAAATTATAAATAAACTAGAAGTTAACAAAGCGAGAACACTCATCAAATAAATCTATGAGATGTAGCTAAAGGCATTCACAAAAAGTATAATCTTAAAGCTTTAATATTTAGCAAAAAGAGAAAATACATGTTTGTGTTCAACATAAGGTAAAAGAAAAGAAACTAAATGTAATAATAAAATGAACAGTTCAAAGGTAAAGTTAAAGAATGAAAATAATAAGACAAATAAATTCTTAAATAAAACAGTAAAAATAAAATAAATGGTAAAGTAGAATAAGTAAAACAAAATCAATTATAGAGAAATAAATTATTTTTAGCAATCTATGAATTAAAAAAAAATTACTCAAGAAGAGAAGAGTATTTGAAAAGAGTAATAATTATTTTTGTATATGTGTACTGTGTATATGAAATCTTATTAGCACTAAATTGTTCAAGACCTAGGTGGTTTTATGGTTAAATTCTAACTAAACTCCAAGCAACAGACATACTTTAGATAACATAAGTGTTTAATTTTTAGGAGGTCCCAGTCATCTAGTTTGTCTTCTGCTGTTTGTGTGTTTTTAGTTAGGTTTGGTAGTTTATGTATACCATGTACTAGGGCTGCTAAGTTTATCTTTATTTGTTCTTTGATGATTTTTATAGTTTTAGATTTTATATTTAGGCCTTTGATCCACCTTGAGTTAGTTTTTGTTTATGAGCTACAGATTAGGAAAAATTTTTGGGAATGATTTATTATTGTTGTTGTTGTTAGGTGCCATCGAGTCATTTCCGACTCATAGCGACCCATGCACAGCAGAACAAAACACTGCCCGATCCCACGCCAGCTCCATGATCTCTGCTATATTTGAGCCCATCATCTTAGCCACCATGTCAATCCATCTTGTTGAAGGCCTCCCCCTCTTTCGTCGACCCTCCACCCTACCAAGCATGACATCCTTCTTCAGGGAATGGTCCCTTATGACAACATGACCAAAATAGGTGAGATAAAGTCTGGCCATTCTCGCTTCCAAGGAGCATTTCGGGTGCACTTCCTCCAGGACAGATCTGTTCTTTTAGCAGTCCATGGTACTTTCAGCATTCTTCGCAAGCGACAACTCAAAAGCATCAACTCTTCTTCGGTCTTCCTTATTCATTGTCCAGCTCTCACATGCATATGAGGTGATTGGAAATATCATGGCTTGTGTCAGGCACACCTTAGTCCTCAAGGAGACATCCTTGCTCCTCAGCACTTGAAACAGTTCCTTCATGGTTAACCTTCCCAATGTTACACGTAGTCTAATGTCCTGACTGCTGCTTCCATTGGCATCGATTGTAGGTCCCAAGCAACGTGAATTCTTTGACAGCCTCAAACTTCTCTCCATTTATTGTGATGCTGCTCATTGGTCCAGTTGTGAGGATTATTGTTTTCTTTATATTGAGACAATCCATACTGCAGATTGTATTCTTCAACGTTCATCAGTAAGTGCCTCAAGTCATCCTCACTTTCAGCAAGCAAAGTTGTATCATCTGTATACGTCAGGTTGTTAATGATTCTTCCTCCAATCCTGATGCCATCTTTGCCTTCATATAGTCCAGCTTCTCATATTATTTGCTTAGCTTATAGATTGAATTAAGTGTAGGGAAAAGATACAACTCTGACGTACTCCCTTCTTGATTTTAAACCATGTAGTGTCCTCTTGTTCCATTTGAATGACAGCCTCCTGGTCAAGGTACAGGTTCCTCATGCATACAATCAAGTGTTCTGGAATTCCCATTCTTCTAAATGTTATTCATAATTTGGCATGATCCACACAATCAAATGCTTTTGCATAGTCAATAAAACACAAGTAGACATCTTTCTGGTATTTTTTGCCTTGAGCCAAGATCCATCTGACAACATCTATGGTATCCCTTGTTCCACGTCCTCTTCTGAATCCAGCTTGCACCTCTGGAAGTTCTCTGTCAATATACTGCTGCAAACGTTTTTGAATTATCTTCAGTAAGATCTTACTTGTGTGCAATATTAATGATATTGTTCTATAATTTCCACATTCTGTGGGATCACCTTTCTTTGCAGTGGGTACAAATATGGATCTCTTCCAATCAGTTGGCCAGGTAGCTGTCTTCCCAATCTCTTGGCATAACTGAGTGAGTGCCTCCAATGGGATATCTGTTTGTTGAAATATCTCAATCGGTATTCTGTCAATTCCTGGAGCCTTGTTCTTCGCCAATTTTTTCATTGCAGCTTTAACTTCCTCCTTCTGTACCACTGGTTCTAGATCATATGCCACTTCCTGAAATGGATGAAGATCTACCAGTTCCTTTTGGTACAGTGACTCTGTGTATTCCTGCCCTCTCCCTTTATGTTTCCTGCATCATTCAATATTTTGCCCATAGAATCTCTCACTTTTGCAACTCGAGGCTTAAATTTTTTCTTCAATTCTTTCAGCTTGAGAAATGACAAGCGTGTTCTTCCCTTTTGGTTTTCAGACTCCAGGTCTTTGCACATTTCATTATAGTAATTGGTTTTGTCTGCTCTAGCAAATGACTTATTAGACAGGAACTAATCTTTAAAATTTAAAGAAAACTTCAATATTAACAACAAAAAGATAAATAATACAATTAAAAAATGGGCAGAGGACAGGAGTAGACACTTTACCAAAGAAGACATTCAAGTGGCCAAGAATCACACAAAGAAATGGTCGTGATCATTAGCCATTTGTTGTTTTTGTTATATGCCATCAAATTAGAGAGATGTACATTGAAACATGAATGAAATATCATTTCACCCAAGCATTAAGAGCAAAGTTAAAAAAATAAAAATGCTGATGAGGGTGTGGAGAAACTGGAAACCTCAGACACTGCTGGTGGGATTGTACAATGGTACAACCACTATGGAAACCACTATGATACTTCCTGAAAAGTTAGAAATAGAAATACTACACGACTCAGATGTCCCACTCAAAACAAACAAAACAAACTCACTACCAATGAGCTGATTCCAACTCATAGCTACCCCCATTGGATTTCTGAGGCAGTAAATCTTTACAGATGTAGATTGTCCCATGGAAATAAGAGTCGAGACACAAGTAGATATTTCCATACTCATGTTCATCACAACACTATTCACAATAGCAAAAAGATGAAAATAGTACAAATGCCCATCAATGGATGAATGAATAAACAAACTGTGATAAATTCTCACAACATAATACTATACAGTGTTGAAGGATAACAATAATCCTGTGAAACACCGCATACCATGGATGAACCCAGTGGACATTATGCTGAGTGAAATTAATCAAGCACAAAAGAACAAATACACTATTATAAAATGTCCAGAGACGCTTCCATGCAGAAAAAACAAAACAAAACAAAACAAAACAAAACACACAACTCTTTGATGATTACCAGGACTGGAAGGGTAAAGGAGGTTGAATCACTAACTAGAGGGTAGACATGTATTAACTTGAGTGAAGAGGAAGGCAATATACAACCAAGGAGAGATCAGCACAAAATGATCCAGGTAAAGGAAGATACTGAAAGGAGCACAAGAGTTAAAGGCAATAGAGGTAAATTCCATTATGCACAAAATCTTGTGATAACAGGAATAACAATAAACTATGAGTTGATACATACAGAGACACAAGCAGAACAGATGTGGGAGGGCAAATGGGATTATACCCATGAATATATGTAGGTTTCACAGAGGCTATTTTTACATATGTATTTATATATGGTGCAAATATATCTATGAATACAATAGAGTATACATGGGGCAAAGTTCTGAAAACTTGTTGTTGTTGTTAAGTGCTGTTGGGTCAGGTGTGAGCCATAGTGACCCTATGTACAAAAGAATGAAACACTGGTTGGTCCTGTGCCATCTTCACAATCCTTGCTATGCTTGAGGCCATTGTCACAGCCACTGTGTCAATCCATCTCATGGAAGGTCTTCCCCTTTTTTTGCGCCCCCCCCCCCATAGGATGCATGATATCCTTCTCCAGAGAATGGTTCCTTCTAACAACATAACCAGAGTATGAGAGACAAAGTCTGGCCATTCTTACTTCTGAGGAACATTCCAGCTGACTTCTTCTAAGATAGATTTGTTTGTTCTTCTGGCAGTCCATGGTATTTTCAGTATTCTTTACCAACACAGCAACTCAAAAGCATCAACTCTTCTTTGGTTTTCTTTATTAATTGTCCAACTTTTATATGCATATGAGATGATTGAAAATACCATGGCTTAGGTCAGGCATACCTTACTTTTCAAAGTAACATCTTTGTCCTTTAAAAACCTTAAAAAGGACTTTTGCAGCAGATTTGCCCACTGCAATATGTCATCATTTCTTGACTGCTTCTTCCATGGATGTTGATTGTGGATCCATGTAAAATGCAATCCCTGACATCTTCAATATTTTCTCCATTTATCATGATGCTGTCCATTGGTCCAGTAGTTAGGATATTTTTCTTCTTTATGTTGAGGTGCAATCCATACTGAATGCTGTAGTCTTTGCTCTTCATCAATAAGACATCTTCACTTTCAGCAAGCAAGGTGGTGTGTCATCTGCATATTGCAGGTTGTTAATGACTCTTTCTCCAATCCTTATGCTGCATTCTTCTTATAGTCCAGCTTCTCAGATTGTTTGCTCAGCATACAGATTGAATCAGTATGGTAAAAGGATACAACCATAATGCATACCTTTCCTAATTTTAAACCATTCACTATCCTCTTGTTCTGTTCGAACAACAGCCTCTTGATTGTTGTACAGGTTTTTGACAAGCACAATTAAGTGTTCTGAAATTCACATCCTTTGCAATGTTATCTATAATTTGTTATGATCTACACAGTCAAATGCTTTTGCATAGTCAATAAAACACAGGTAAACATCTTTCTTGTATTCTTTGCATTGCATTCAGTCAGGATCCATCTTACATCAGGAATTGTATCCCTCTTTCCACACCCTTTTCTGAATCTGACTTCAACATAAAACTTCATAGCCATAACCAAACATCTTGAAGGAATGGGTCACTGGGCCTGGGGACTGGGGAACATAGTCTTGGGGGACATCATGTTCAGTTGGCACAACATAGTCCACAAAGGCAATATTCTATGTTCTCTTCGGTGAGTAGTGACTGGGCTCTTAAAAGCTTGTGAGTGGCTACCTAAGATGCTGCTGTTTGTCTCTCCTAGTCTGGAGTGAAGAAGAGTGAAGAAAATCAAAGACACATTGAAACACCGAGTTCAAAGGACTAATGAGCCATGCAAACTTGAACTTCCATGACCCCGAGACCAGGAGAGTTAGATGATGCCCAATGAACACTATCTTCCACTCTGAAAGGGATCACAATAGAATGTCCTGAACATAGTGGGAGAAAAATGTGAAATAAAACTCAAAATCATAAAAAAGACCTGAACCCCCAAGACTATAGCCTTTAGTGATCTTTCAAACCTGGAACTAACTTCACCCTCATGGCTCAACTTTCAGCAAAACAAGAGAAATTTCTATGAAGTGAACAGTAATACCAGGGAGATACAACACACTCCTTAGAACAACCAGTCACTCCCAATGAAAAAGGGAGCATATGGCTGGAGTGAAAATTCAGAAGGCAGAAAGGGAGAGGATAGAAGGACAAATGGGAATGGGCAACAGGGAGGAAATAGGATGAATGCTGTTACATTGTGGGGATTGCAATCAATAGCATGAAACAAAATGTGTATGAATTGTTGAATGGAATCACAACAAAATGTAAAATAAGACAAACATGATATTATACACCTTACACAAAACTGGCAAATGTAAATACACCAAATCTCATGGAGTTTCTGTTAATGGTAGAATAATTTGAAAAGGATCGTGGTAATGTTTACAGAACATGATGATTGTAATCAATGTCACTGAATTATACATATAAACATTGTTGTATTGGTAAATGCTTTGTTTTATATATTTTACCACCATAAAAAAAAAAATAGAAATAACAACAAAAATACTCAATAAAAAAAGAAAAAGTCATTCTTATATCAAACTATTCCAGAGCATGGGGGAAAATAAAATAAACCTTTGAGAATGCATTTTGTAAAGTGAACATAACCTCTTACACAAAAATCAGAAAGACCATGAGAAAAATTAGTCTAGATCACTTGTGTGTAAAGTCATAAATATCCTAATCATGATTTTAGAAAACAGAATACAGTGGTGCTTTGCAATAGTTATAATACATAATGACCAAATTAAATTTACTCTACAAATATTTCAAAATTAATGTGTAGCTATACAGTTTTTGATATTAAATTATCAGGGAAAACTACCATTATCAATAGATTCTGTTAATAATTTAACTACAGTAACTGATTTAGAGTTAAAAAATACATTTTCCTAAGAATACCAAAACTTGTTTTAAAAAAAAAATGAAGAGAAATTCTAATAATGAAATACTGAAGTCATTGATGTTGAAATCAACTACATATAAATGATAAAATAATAATAAATCACTATTATTAAGTATGATTTTGCATTTCTACACCATGCAACTTTAAGATAATAAAGTAAGTGGTATCAATATTCGAGAACAAGAAATAAAATTATCATTATTTTCATGATAGGAGAATAACAATAATAAGTCACCTGGATACATGATAAATATGCAATTTAATGAGTTTCCCTTTAAAATAAAATAATCTATTACAGCAGAAATATAAAAATATTTAAATCTCAATAGCAACATCAATCATAAACTCCACTGTTGTTGTTAGGTGCCTTCGAGTCGTCTCCAACTCATAGCCACCCTATGCACAGAAGAACGAAACACTGCCCTGTCCTGTACCAGACTCACGATCCTTATACCGGAGCCCATCATTGCAGCCACTGTGTCAATACATCTCATTGAGAGTCTTCCTCTTGTTTGTTGACACTTCACTTTGCCAAGCATGATATCCTTCTCCAGGGAATGGTCCATTCTGACAACATGACCAAAATAGGTGAGGCAAAGTCTGGCCATTCTTGCTTCCAAGGAGCTTTCTGGCTGCACTTCTTTCAGGACAGACACTAGTCCTTTTAGCAGACCATGGCACTTTTAGCATTCTTTGCCAACACCACAACTCAAAAGCATCAACTCTTCTTTGGTCTTCCTTATTCATTGTCTGGCTGTCACATGCATAAGAGGCAATTGAAAATACCATGGTTTGGGTTAGGTGCACCTTAGTCTTCAAGGAGACATGTTTGCTCTTCATTACTTGAAAGAGGCCTTTTGCAGCAGATTTGCCCAATGCAATATGTCATCTGATGTCTTGACTGCTGCTTCCATTGGTGTTGATTGTAGAACCAAGTAATATGAAGTCCTGGACAACTTCAATCTTGTCTCCAATTATTGTGAAGCTGTTTATTGGACTAGTTGTGAGGATATTTGTTTTATTTATACTGAGATGTAATCCATACTATAGACTGTAGTCTTTAATTTACATCAGTAAGTGCTTCAAGTCATCCTCACTTTAAGAAAGCAAAATTGTGTCATCTGTGTATTGCAGGTTGTTAATGAATCTTCCTCCAAACTTGATGTCATGTTCCTCTTCTTATAATCCAGTTTCTCATTTTATTTGCTCAGCATACAAATTGAATAGGTTTGGTGAAAAGACATAACCTTGACACACTCCCTTCTTGATTTTGAACCATGCAGTATCTCCTTGTTCTGTTCAAATGACAGCCTTGGGATCTATATACAGGTTTCTAATGAGTGCAATTAAGTATTCTGGAACTTCCCTTCTTCTCAAGGTTATCCATAATTTGGTATGATCCACACAATCAAATGCTTTTGCATAGTCAATAAAACATAACTAAACATCTTTCTGGTATTCTTTGCTTTCAGCTAAGATCCATTTGACATAAGCAATGATATCCCTCATTCTACATCCTCTTCTGAATCCAGCTTGCATTTCTGGAAGTTCTCTGTCAATATACTGCTGCAACCATTTTTGAATGATCTTCAGTAAGATTTTACTTGCCTGTGATATTAATGATATTGCTTGATAATTTTCACATTCTGTGGGATCATCTTTCTTTGGAATGGGTACAAGTATGGATCTCTTCCAGTCAGTTGGCCAGGTAGTTGTCTTCCAAATCTCTTGGCATAACCAACTGGGTGTCTCCAGTGCAGCATGCATTTGTTGAAATACCTCAATGAGTATTCTGTCAATTCCTGGAGCCTCGTTTTTCACCAATTCCTTGAGAGCAGCTTTGACTTCTTCCTTCAATACCCTTGGTACTTGAACATATGCCACCTCTTGAGATGGATGAAGATCGACCAGTTCTTTTTGGTACAGTGAGTCTGTGTGTTCCTTCCATCTTTTTTTAAAAATTTATTTATTTATTTTTATTTTAAGAGCTTGTTTTACATTCAATGTTACATGTACATTTAGTTTAACTCCTCATTTACCATGTCCAAACCTAACCCAGTCTCCTCCCTTCCCTACCCTGTGCCCCTCCCCCTGTGCCCCTCATATTTATGCACTCCTATTTGTCCTGCATCTCCTCAATTTGAATGTTGGTCCTCTGGTGCCCCATGATCTATTGCTCTAAGGGATGTATTACCATAGAGTATGTGGGTGCATCGTCCTGGGTGAGTGGTCTGCATGTACATCTTGTTAACTGTTGGGCTGAGAGGCAGCCCCTGGGGGTGCATTTTATTCCAGGTACAGAATGTATTCCAGGGCCATAATATTAGGAGTCTCACCAGATTTCATCTCACCAGTAATTCTGGTCATTATTGAGTTTTTGGATTTTGTTCCACGTTTTTCTTCCCACTCTATCCAGGATCTACAGATTTGATCCTTTCCTGAGTGGTTGGCATTGGTAGCTGGGCAAAATCTAGTTCTTCTGGTCTCGAAGGCCATTGTGTCCTGTGGTTGATTGCTTCCAAATGCCCCCCTTTTTTTCCAATTTTTTTTTTTTTTCATTCTTCTTCTTCACTTCCGATGCTAGGAGACTATTAGCTGAATCTTAGATGGCTGCTTGAAGGCTTTTAAG
>NW_006921718.1:8829289-8835525 GCF_000298275.1 Orycteropus afer afer
ATTTTGTATCACTGGTGTCTGTGCAAGATTAGCATCAGCTGAATCTATCCTTGGTCTAGAGTATATTCCTGTTCACTGACCCCCATCTGATCCTCTCAGATGTTTATGTGTTTATCTGTAGCCTGGTGTTTGGTGTTAATGGCAACATAGTATTGTGGACACATTGGTTAGTATTAACATCTGTTGTCTATCTATTATGTGCAATTCAGTGTCCTCCCATTTCTTAATGTTATCGTGGCAGTCACAGATCCTTCCCTTATATCCCTCTCTCTACCCACATCAGAGGAACTCTGGTAGCATAGTGCCTAAAGCACTTGACTGCTAACCAGAATGCTGACAGTTCAAACTCCCCAGCCACTCCTCAGAAGGAAGGTTGGGCAATCTACTTCCGTAGTGATAATGCCTCAGAAACCTAAGGAGGGGTCGCTATGAGTCAGGTCCGACTCAACGTCAAATAACAACAACAATAACAACAACAAACCCACATCAGTGTGTGGGCCCCAACTATCCCCAAATTAATCCCTCCCCACCCTCCCCATCCCGGTAACCTACAAAGTGGGTTCTCTTTCCCAAGCAAACCCTTCTTTGTCTTTTTACAGTAAAGGGCTCATACAGTATTTGTCTTTCTGCGATTGACTTATTTCACTCAGCATAATGTCCTCCAGGTTCATCCATGTTGTGAGATGATTTGCATATCCTTCCATCTTTGTTTGATGTTCCCTGCATCATTCAATATTTTGCCCATAGAATATTTCAATATTGCAATTCGAGGTTTGGATTTTTTCTTCAGTTCGTTCAGCTTGAGAAATGCTGAGCATGTTCTTCCTTTTTGGTTTTCTAACTCCAGATCTTTGCACATTTCATTATAGTAATTGTCTTTGTCGTCTTGAGCTGCTCTTTGAAATCTTCTGTTCAGCTCTTTTATCTTGTCTTTTCTTCCATTTGTTTTAGCCCTTTTAAGGGCAAATTTCAGAGTCTCTTCCAACATGTGTTTTTTCTTGTCTTTTTAATTACCTCTTGCTTTCTTCATGGAGGATGTTCTTGATGTCATCCTATAATTCTGTTTTCTATTCACTGGTATTCTATTCAAATCTATTCTTTAAATGGTCTCTAAATTCAGGAGGGATATTTCAAGGTCATTGCATTAGGCTGCGTTCTTTAGAGAAGCAAAACCAGTAAAGCTTATATATACATATAGAGAAAGAGAAATTTATTTTAGGAAAATGTCTCACACAAGCTGGCAAATCCCAAGTTCTTGGATCAAACATCAAACTGGAGGTTTTCCCAATTCATGCAGCTACAGGGGCTGATGAGCTCAAGGTGGGCAGGCAGGCAGTATACCTGCTGTTGACTCCAATGAATGACAAATCCAAGATCTCCAAGCTGAATCTAATGGTGGGCTGTTCGCTCACAGACTGTTTTAGGCAGCACAACAGGATACTGATCCACAGAAAAGTGTCTCTTTTCCCAGGATGTCCATAAATATATTGAAAGCAGGCCACACCCCTAGGGAAACTGCCTTTCAACATATTGGCTGCTCAAAACATACACATCCGATCCCATCATGGGAGTAGCCCACATCACAACTACTTAACCACACAGAGTTGTAGTCCAACCAAGTTGACACACAGGTCCAATAAGACTATAGAGTCATATTTTGGGTCTTTTTGAGTTTTCATTGTCTTCAACTTCAAGGTGAACTTGCATATGAGCAGTTGATGGTCTGTTCCACAATCACCTCCTGGCCTTGTTTTAGCTGAAGATATTGAACTTCTCCATAACCTCTTGCCACAGATGCAGTCAATCTGATCCCTGTGTATGCCACCTGGTGAACTCCACATGTATAGCTGTCACTTAAGTGAAAAGAGGTGAAAATACTGTTGAAAAAAGGTATTTGCAATGAATAAGTTGTTGGTCTTGCAAAATTCTATCATGAGATCTCCAGTGTTATTTCTGTCACCAAGGCCATATTTTCCAATTATTGGTAACTAGTCCTTGTTTCCAAATTTTGCATTCCAATCACCCATGATAATCAACACACCTTGATTGCATGTTCAGTCAGTTTCAGACTGCAGAAATTGGTAGAAATCTTCCATTTCCTCATCTTTGGCTTTGGTGGTTGGTGCATAGATTTGAATAATAATAGTATTAACTGGTCTTACAGGTAGGCATGTGGATATTATCCTATTACTGATAGTGTTGTACTTCAGGATAGATTTTGAAACAATCTTTGTGATGATGAATGCCACACCATTCCTCTTCAATTTGTCATTCCTGGCATAGTAGATCATATGGTTGTCTGATTCAAAATGGCCCAAATCAGTCCATTTCATCTGACTAATGCCTAGGATATCGATCTTCATGCATTCCATTTCATTTTTGACAACTTCCAAGTTTCCTAGATTCATATTTTGTACATTCCATGTTCCAATTTTTAATGGGTTTACATTTGTTTCTACTCAATTTGAGTCATGCCGCATCAGCCAATGGAAGTCCAGAAAGCTTCAGTCTATCCATATTCTTAAGGTCATCTCTATTCTGAGGAGTCTGCTCTTCCCCAGCCAAATTTTGACTCAATATGAATAAATAAGAATGTTAAAAACAAAACAATACTTGTTTAAAGAAAAATATTCATTGAAGGACCCATTGGAGAACAGATTTATGTTTCTGAAGGAAAGATTTACAAACAAACATATAAATCCTTCCCAAATTATTATATGCATTAAATATGGTTCTAATAATAATCCCAGTGGTATTGCTTGTTTCAGTGCTTTACACACACTTCTTACATATTGACGTGGTTAGATTCCAAAGATTGGGTCATAATACAAAAATAGGCATTAAGCTAAAATGGATTATGGCCACATCAGATCACAAAATGGAGGATAACTATATTATTGTATAACTGCCAAATTAAATCACTACGTAACTGCTGTGATAGTTGGACTTTAACAGTCAGGTGGATAGGATGGCATGTTCAGTGGAAACCAGACATCCTTTTCCCCCAGCTACTCCTGTCATTGCTCAATGGGCTCACGAACAAAGTGGCCATGGTGGCAGGGATGGAGGTTATGCATGGGCGCAGCAACATGGACTCCTGCTTACCAAGGCTGATTTGGCTACCACCACTGCTGAGTGATCAATCTGCCAACAGCAGAGACCAACCCTGAGTCCATGATATGGAACCATTCCTCAGGGTGATCAGCCAGCAACATGGTGGCAGGTTGATTACATTGGACCAATTCCATCATGGAAAGGACAGCGTTTTGTTCTTACTGGAATAGATACTTATTCTGGATATGGATTCGCCTTCCCTGCACACAATGCTTCTGCTAAAACTACCATCCATGGACTTACATAATGCCTTATCCACCATCATGGTATCCCACACAGCATTGCTTCGGATCAAGGGACTTATTTCACAGCACATGAAGTGTGGCAGTGGGCTTATACTCATGGAATTCACTGGTCTTACCATGTTCCCCACCATCCTAAAGAGCTGGTTTGATAGAATGATGGAATGGCCTCTTAAAAACACAAATACGGTGCCAGCTAGGTGGCAATACCTTGAAGAGTTTGGGCAATGTTCTCCAGGAGGCTGTATATGCTCTAAGCCAGCATCCAATATATGGTTCTGTTTCTCCAATAGCCAGGATTCACGGGTCCAGGAACCAAGGAGTGGAAACAGGAGTGGTACCACTTACTATTATCCCTAGTGACCCACTGAAAATTTTTTTGCTTCCTGTCCCTGCTACCCTATGCTCTGCGGGTCTAGAGATCTTAGTCCCAAAGGGTGGAACACTCCCACCTGGAGACACAATACTGATTGCATTGAACTGGAAATTAAGAATGCCACCCGGCCATTTTGGCTTCCTCATGCCTCTGGATCAACAGACAAAGGGCATTACTGTGCTATCTAGTGTGATAGAGCCTGATTACCAAGGGGAAATTGGGTTGGCTTTACATAATGGAGGTAAAGATGACTATGTCAGGAATCCAGGAGATTCTTTAGGACGTCTTTTAGTACTACCATGCCCTGTGATTAAAGTCAGTGGAAAATTACAGAAACCCAGTTCTGATATGACTGCTAAGGGCACAGACCCTTTAGGAATGAAGGTTTGGGTCACCCCACCAGGCAAAGAACCACGACCAGCTGAGGTGCTTGCTGAGGGCAAGGGAAATACAGAATGGGTGGTGGAAGAAGGTAGTTCTGAATATCAGCTATGACCACGTGACCACCTGCAGAAACAAAGACTGTGATTGTTATATTTCTTCATTGTATATGTGCATCAAATATTTTTGTTTCCTTCTGTTATGAGCTGTAAAATGTAAATAAGGTTAATGCATTTTGGTTGTATGTACGCTAATGTATCATGTTAGGCACAAATATGGCTCTGTAATTGTCCTTATTTAGAGATTATACATGGTTAAGAAGATATGTACAACTGCCAAGTTGACAAGGGGTGGACTGTGATAGTTGGAGCTGTGTGTCAACTTGACTGGACCCCATTTCTGTGTGGTTGTTCCCATGATGGGATTGAATGACTGTGTTCTGAGTGGCCAATCTGCTGAAGGGGAGTTTCCCTAGGGGTGTGTCCTGCTTCCAGGATATCCAGGGACATCCTGGGAGGAGAGACATTCTTTGAGGGATTGGAACCCTGGTGTGCTGACTACAACCTTCCATGAATGAGCAGCCCACCGCTCGGCCTGGAGATCTTGGATTCATCTTTCGTTGGAGTCAACAACCAGTGTACTGCCTGCCAGCCTTGAATTCTCGGTCGCCTACAGTTGTGGAAACTAAGGCTGCCTCCAGCCTGATGTTTCCTCCAAGGACTTTGGACTTGCTGGCTTCTATATGTTTGTGAGTCATTTTACTAAGATAAATTTCTCTCTCTCTCTCTCTCTCTCTCTCTCTATATATATATATATATATAAGCTTTGCTGGTTTTTGTTCCTCTAGAGAACCCAGTCTAACACAACTGCCAAAGCACTGAGAATCATGACCTGGGCAAGTTGAAACATAAACTTAACCATCACAGCCAACATTACTCTCACTGCACACCTCAATGTTCTTTATTGCCAGATGTTAGTGTGCAAAATAGTTGGATAATAGATTCTGTGTTATTGCCATATATGCAAAGTATTAGATAATGAGATAGTTGATAAATGAGGAGTAGGTATATATTATTAGCTTCCTGGAAGAAAGCAGATGGCATATTCAAGGAGGATTGTGAAGAGTTTAATGAAGAAGTGATTTACAGAAGTTTGGTTAGTGTGGAGAGGAGCTGGTGACACACTGTGGGACTCACATTACCATCTGCAGGCCAAAAGTGGAATGGGAGGGATTGACAGAGAGTTCCAGCTATAGGTGTAGGTAAGAACTGCCCAATTAGAACTTCCTGCAGGAAGGAAGCACTATGGATAGTAGTCCTGCTGGTTAGGAGCTGATGGAACAAATGTTGTATTTGTCCTTTAATCTCCTGTTGCTGTCCATCATTGGCCAAACTCAAATAAAAACAAGAGGACAAGAGATTCAGGGTTAACTAGTCCAAGATATAGTGAAGAGTGATGAAATGTTATCAGTTGAATTGTGTCCTCTAAAATGATGTGCTGAAGCCCTGACCCCAGTACCTGTGATTGTGATCTTATTTGGAAACAGTGTCTTTGAAGATATTATCAATTAAGTTAACATGAAGTCATAACATGGTGACTCTGGAAAGATAAGCACGGATATTCAGCACCACATTAAAGAATCATGTATAATATTGGTAATAAAAATTTTAAAAGAACATATAATAAAAGGGGAATTGTGCTAACTCAAACACCCAAATTTTCTCTAAAGGTACTAAGGAAGCAGGAAAAGCCAAGTAGATGAACAAAGTTGGACAGAGGATGCAAAATAAGACTGAGTATATAAGGGATTCCACATACTTTAGAGATTCTGTTTCATTAGGTAGAGGGAAAATGGCTTATTTGACCTCTTGACTATTGTTTTGAAAGAAAATAAAGTTTGATATTCAACTTACAAATATAAAAATAAATTGCAGATGAAAAGTAGAAAAACATTTTTTTAATTAAAAAAATAAAATTGTAAGATATTTGAAGAAATTATAGAAGTATGTTGTTGTTGTTGTTGTTTGCCATCGAGTCGGCCCCAACTCATAGCGACCCCTCCTTGGGTTTCCGAGGCAGTATCACTACGGAAGTAGGATTGCCCAACCTTCCTTCCGAGGAGT
>NW_006921718.1:8835625-8837084 GCF_000298275.1 Orycteropus afer afer
TATATATATATATATATAAAATTGTGATTTGGGTGAAAATTTACAGTGCAAATACACTTTACATACAGCAGTTCACATACATTTTGTCTCATGACACCGACCACAATTTACCACAATGCAACAGATCCACTCCCACTCCCCCCAATAGTTACCTCCTCCCCATGTCCATCCCTCCATGCACCCCTACCTCCCGAGCTGTCTCCCCGTGCCTGAGCAGCCCTTCTTTCTCTCATGCTTATTGTCTCTAAGGAGTGCATCTACCTCAGGTAAATGCTCAACTGATATGCCTGTCTATTGTTTGGCTGGAAGCCACAAGTGTGTGTCCAATTCCAGACCTGAAGGGCAGCAAGGGGCCATAGTCTTAATGGTTCTACCAGGCTCCCTCGGACCAGCAAACCTGTTTCCCACTTTTTTTTTTCTTTACAAATGATTTTGAGTTTTGTTCCACATTGTTCTCCCTGTCTATCCAGGATCTCCTACAAAGATCCTCTTCCAAGTGGTTGACCATAGTAGCCGAGCACCATCTATTTCTTCTGGTCTCATAGTCGTATAGGCTGCAGATTGGATGGTGTACCAGTCGCTAGGACTAGTTGTTTCCATGAATTTTTGGTTTTCTTCATTCTTCTTGGCTATGGACAAGGAGAGACCCATTGTTGCATCTAGACGGCAGCTTGCAAGCTTTTAAGATCTCAGTCGCTACTCGCCACAGTAGGAGATGGAACAATGTTTTGTGTAGTATGTTATGCCAATTGAGCTTGATGTCCTCTGTGACTATGGTCCTGAGCCCACAGGTTCAACTACTCAGTCCCTCTGGGTAGCTGGCTATGGCCAAACAGTGACTACAACCTTGCCCCTTGTCAGCCCCATTATACACCTGGGAAATCAGATCATACACATAAAGTTATTGGACCACTTTCTGCCAACCCTATACATGTTCTTGGGTGCATTCTCCACTTCATATACATACCTAATATTTCATCCTGTCCACCCATCTATCTACCAATATACCCATGTTTGCCTTCACTGACCACACTGTAGTATATGTGCAAAAGTGTTCATCTTTGTTGTCTGCACTTCCCACGTACTTCTCTATGTCTTTCTCTTCCTCAATGCCACTATATTGATCACTCACATTTGGTACATTGCTCTTTTCTTCACCCAAATCAAAACTTATCTCAATCTATCTAACAGTATTCCCTACCCCCCTCCCACCCCTGGTAACCAACAAAGAAAATGGTCTTCCATAGATAAACGTTTCCTTGACTATTACAATAACAGACTAATATTTGTCCTTTTGTGATTGACTTATTTCACTCAGCATAATGTCCTCCAAGTTCATTCATGTTATGTGGTGTTTTGCAGATTCTACATTATTCTTTAGGAATGCATAATATTCCATTGTGTGTATGTACCATAATTTGGATATCCATTCCTCAGTTGATGGACACCTAGGTTGTTT
>NW_006921718.1:8838654-8839189 GCF_000298275.1 Orycteropus afer afer
TCATAGTCTATTTATGCCATATATTAGGGCCATTAAATTTGTCCCCAGTTTTTCCTTGAGAAACTCTATAGTTTTGGGTTTCACATTTAAGTCTTCAATCCATCTGGAGTTCGTTTCTGTGTATGGTGTGAAGTACAAATCTTGTTTCATTTTTCTGCAAATTGTTCTCCAGTTTTGCCAGCACCATTTATTAAACAAACATTCTCTTCCCCATTTAATAGATTTCGGCCCTTTGTCAAAGATCAGCAGGCCATAGGTTGATGGATCTGTTTTTGGGTTCTCAATTCTATTCCATTGGTCTATGTATCTATCATTAAACCCATACCAGGAAGTTTTGACTACTGTGGTTGTATAGTAGGTTTTCAGATCCGGCAGGGTGAGACCTCCTACTTTGTTCTTCTTCTTCAATAGTGCTTCACTTATTCGAGGTCTCTTTCTTCTCCATATAAAGTTAGTGATTGGTTTTTCCATATCCCTGAAGAATGTTGATGAGATCTGGATTGGGATTGCATTGAATGTATAGATTGCTTTGGGT
>NW_006921718.1:8849569-8865063 GCF_000298275.1 Orycteropus afer afer
TTGTTTCTACCACTTTATCTTGCTTCTTTGTGTGGATTGTGAAGGTCTGTTGTCTCCGAGGCATCATGTTATTGTATTAAGATCTCTGTTAATTGTTTGTGAAGAGCGGCCAAGGGTGATTCAGGCTCTTCTTGGTGGTTTTTCATCGTTGACCCATTGGTGGAGAAGGAGGTGCTGGCTCTTGCTCAGTAAGTGAAGTTGCAGGAGGTGTGGGTGTACTCTTATCTGTTTTACAACTTCTGGGTTTAATTACATATCCTAAATAAAACAGGGCATGGCATAAGGGAAAACATCTAACAGATTTGAGCAGATAAAAATGACGTTTGAATTTTAGGGATAGCATAACAAAAACAAAGATCTATGAGAATTAGAAAATATCTGCTGTGAAATAATACACTGCGAGTCAGTTCCTACATATTAAATAAAGTTATTCTTTAAAAATAACTCATACTGTGAAGTAGAGAAATGGGCTAATTGTATGCATTGGCAATATCTGAAGGGGGAATTTAAACAATAAGCATGTGATGAAATGTTAAACTTAACTAATAGAAATACTTATAACTTGAAAACACATATCATCATCAGAATGTCCAATTTTTAAAACACTGGTAACAGTTACCAATAAGACTGGGTAGCATTTTGTTCTGTTGTACATAATGTCACTATGAGTCAGGACCAACTCAGTGGCAGCTAACATTACCTGTGGCATCACTAGGTTTGGTGTCACCTAGTATGATAACTCATAGTATCACGTCTTCTGTGGACCTCCTCTTGAACCAGATCATATAGAATCCTTAGTAATGTTTTTATCAATTTTAATTATAGAATAATATGTGATAAATAAAGCTATAAGTTGCTCAAATGTAATGTTTCTTAGGAACTCTGGCAGCATAGTGCCTAAGGCACCTTACTGCTAACCAGAATGCTGGTGGTTCAAATCCATCAGCCACTCCTCGGAAGGAAGCTTGGGCAATCTACTTCCATAGTGATACCGCCTTGGAAACCCAAGGAGGGGTCGCTATGAGTCAGGTATGACTTGACAGCAAATAACAACAACAACGTTTCTTAGATTATACAAATATTAAAATTGCTTTTAAACTCTTTCTACATTGAATCACAACATTATTAGTTATAATGCTACTAGTAACTGAGAGGAATCTCTCTCTCTCTCTTTTTTTTTATTTTTTCTCCTTCTTTTTCTTAAATTATTCTTCTCTTAAATTATCATTCTCAAAAAGTTATTGATGTAGGTTCACAAATGCTACTTACCACTGTATTGTAACTTAAACACCAAAAATTTGGGAAAATCTGTGACTTATAAAAGCACTAGCAGCAATGAAAACAATAGTGTGTACTTGTAGCACACAGATGAATCCAGATGATTTAAAACGTTATTGCAATTAGATAATAATGACAGCTCTGACTGGAGTAATTTAGAAGGTTCAAAAAGTAAATTAGCGTAGAGATTTAGTTTTTTAGGTATAAGGATACATATAAACTGGGTTTATGAAAAATGTTCTTATTGTTATTTACTACAGGGATATTTTTATAAAAAAATATATTCTGCTGAAAACACTGCATAAAAATTTTGTAGACAATAACTGGTATGCCACTGGTGTGGTCTGCACCCCTTATACCTCCTTTGTGATGCCACTGCCAGTTACCGATGATATCCAACATCATCCACACACCAGATGATGAGGGTGTACAAAAATAACTACTTTTTCATTTTGATAAGAAGGAAGCTATCTACACATTTTCAGAAATTACTTTGAAAATATCAATTAAAATTAAAATATAAACATAGCTTGTCCCAGCATTCCATTTAGGAATCTATCTTACAGGAATAAAATCATTATACTATGAGGACTATATCTCCTCTCCTCCTTTCCCCTCTCCTCCTTTTCCCCTTCCTTCCTTCCCTCCTCCCTTGTTTACTTCATTCCAACAAAATTTTGAAAAGAAACAGATAAATGAACTTCAAGAATGGAATATTATACAATAGAACATGCTGTTATTGTTGTTATGTGCTGTCGAGTCGGCCCTGACCCATAGCCACTGCTTCTTGGGTTGCCGAGGCAGTATCACTATGGAAGTAGATTGCCCAACTTTCCTTCTGAGGAGTGGCTGGTGGGTTTGAACCTCCAGCCTTCTGGTTAGCAGTCAAGTACCTTAGGTGCTATGCTACCAGAGCTCCTTGTTAGTGCTCACAATTATTCATATTCTTCTCCACATTTTCCAAAGCCTTTTGTAATGAGGTTGGGGCCACAGACCAATGAAGGTAAGCAAAAATGATGTGCAGAGGCAGTTTGAGTGGTGTGTCTCCTCTCACCCTTTTCTTCTCCTTCTGAGGAAGTCTTGAAAGCCATGTGTCCTAGATGGCATTATTATAATATGGAGGAGTGCTGTCCCATTCACATCACAGTGACATGTAGGAGAAATTAGCATTTATTTTGTTATGTACCTGTCATAGTGTAGTAGTTAAGGTTATGTGTCAACTTGGCTGGGCCTGGTTTTGAGTGGCTGGGCAGCTGGTTGTAGTTATTCCCCATGATTAGATTGGTAATCAGCTCCATGGTGGAACCTACTGGAGCAGCTGAGTAGCTGTGTTAAGGATGTGATCTGCTTCCAGTATATAAGCAGAAATGTTGAGAAAGTCTGCAGCTTTTGGCACATTTGAATCCTGTATGTAGCCAATTCATCATTCAATAGCCTGCCTTGTTGTCTGCTGATTTTGGGACTGTTAATAGACTTGAATTAGTGGCCTGCCCTGTGGTTTGATAATTTTGGGACTGTGTCATTTGACTTGTCAACCTTGGGTTTGCCAGCCTCAGCAGTCAGCAGCTGCCTGAGTGAAGAGACACCTCCAGCTCCAGTGGACCAGGAGCAAGAGGCGCAGCTGAAACCCAAGGTTGAGGGGCTTTCACCCAGCCCCTAGAACTGGCACTTTAAACTCAGACTTCTAGCCTCCAAAATTGTATGAGAATAAACTTCTCTTTGTTAAAGTCACCCATTTGTGGCATTTTCTATTACAGTAGCACGAAGTAACCAAAACACATGGATTGATTTGTGTACCTCCAAAATATGTGTCAACTTGGCTAGGCCATGATTCTCAGTGATCTGGCAGTTATGTAATGATGTAATCATCCCCCATGATGTGATCTGATGTCATCAGACCTGATCTGATGTAAGGAGATTAGGGCAGGATGTAACAACCTTAATCAGATCTTAGCCCTTATCTGATGTAAGAGGAGTTCCATTGGGGTGGGGCCTGTATCAACTTTCATCTTTACTATCATCAAGAAAGAAGAGCCAGAAGTAGAACACTCCTTTAGACCCAGGGTCTCTATACTGGGAACCTCCTAGAGCCAAGGGAAGATTGATGCCAAGACATGGGGAGATATCTAATGAGTGCCACACCCCAAACCCAAAAAAACCCAAACTCACTGTCATTGAGTCAATTAGACTCATAGCAACCCCTCCTTGGGTTTCTGAGGAGGTATCTCTATAGAAGTAGATTGCCCAATCTTCTTTCTGAGGAGTGGCTGGTGAGTTTGAACTGTCAGCCTTCTGGTTAGCAGTCAGATTTCTTAGGCACTAAGAAATCACTAAGAAACCAGAGCTGTAATGGTTGCCAAGCCCGTAGATGTTGAAAAGAGACAAGGACTTTCCCCAAAAGCCTTCCCCTAGATCTAGTACCCTGAATTCAGACTTCTAGCCTCCTAATCTGTGGGAGAATAAATTTCTGTTTGCTAAAACATCCCTTGTGGTATTTCTGTTATAGTAGCACCTGACAACTAGATAGCACCTGAAATTTTTAATTTATTTGTTATGATAACATAACCTAGCCTGTCTTGACAGATACACATTGAATAAATAATGGCACATACATACTATGGAAAACTTTGTATGCAGTCATTAAATAACTGAAGTAGATTCTCTGTCAGGGTTCTCCAGACAAATAGAGCAAATCGGATATGTGTACGTATGTATATGTGCAAGTATATATTTATTATGCTATTTTTGTGGATTAATGCTTAGATGATTATGGAAGGTAGCAAGTCTGAAATCTGTAGGGTAGTCTGGCAGACTGAAAATTTAGCAGATGCTGATGCTATAGCTTGAGGAATAATTTACTCTTCTCCAGTAAACCTCAGTCTTTGCTCTTAAGGTTTTCAACTGACTGGCTGAGGCCCACATATATCACCAAAGACAATCTCCTCTTCTTAAAGTCAATTGATTGTAAATTCTAACCATATACACAAAATATCAATATAGCAACAATGAGATTAGTGCTTGATTAAACAGCTAGGTAATATTGCCTCACCAAATTGACACAAAATATTGACCATCCACATATATCTATGTGTGCTGATTTAGAAAATCATCATATTCTTAAAGCAACAGAGAAAATTGACAACACATTTCAGAGAATTTAAGATAGATTCTCTGGATTTCCTTGTTGAACATACAACTTTCTTTTAGCATGCCTCTGTGCACTTCTGAGACTGAAAAGGTAGAAACAGTATTTCCTAGGAATCCTTGCAGATAGAATGTGGCAAAGTTCTTCTGGCTAACACCATGAGATGAAGAGTAAGCCAGGGGAGACACAGGTATAGGTGGGAATCTAGAATGTGGAGTGATGAGTGCAGCTCTGGTCTAGATTTGAGTATTATGTCCTAATGCCCTGACTGCCTAGTCATGTGATACCTTACCACTTGATTTTCTGCTAAAATAGTCTGCACTACAGATGTGCCTTTCTCTTTTATTTTGGACTGTGTATATCGCATATTTGCCTCTGTGGCTTTCCCAGAAATTCTGTGTGTTACTTAATACTCTCTAATAAATTCTGTGTGCTACTTAATACTCTCCAATAAATCCCTATCTGTGTAAACCAGAAATATTTGATACTGTTTTCAGTTACTAAGAACCCTTGCCAATAATGTATGATTTATTACTATAAAAAAAATAGCTTTCTACTACTTTTCTTTCAACATATGAACCAAACCAAACCCATTGCCATCAAGTCGATTTAACTCATAGCAACGCCCGTAGGGCTTCCGAGGCAGTAAATCTTTATGGAAGTAGATTTCCCAGTCTTGTTTCTGTGGAATGGCCAGTGGGTTTGAACCACCAACCTTCTGGTTAGCAGTCAGATGCCTTGGGCAAAGTGCTGCCAGAGCTCCCTTTCAACATATAGATATGTAAAATTTTAGGTATTCCTAAATAAACTTATTCAACAAATGGGAATGATACAGACCAAATTGTTATATGGGTAGCATGGGTGTGGTGGAGGGAGAATATTTATTTCTATATCAATCAGATTCTAAGCTAATCAAGAAAATTCAAAGCACTCAAAGTTGGAGCTACCTCTACATATTATTATTTAAATTAAAATTTTTCTTTTTTGTTTTAGTTTTTTTGAGTTAAGCTTCCTAAAGATTTGCCAAACTACCTATTATAAATTTATAATTATATATTTTTTAGTGTGTATCCATATTCAAAACCCTTTAATGTTGTACCAAATACAACTAATCTAAATACAACTACATATATTTTATTTAAGCTGCTATTGATAAGTTATAGGGATACAAAGCTCATTGTGTAGTAAATGTCACATGTTTCATTAAAACATGATGTGTCTCTGCTAAAATGAGAAAAAAAGATCTTCATAACTAACTGTATTTCTTTAATTTTACATTTATCATACTAGTTTCCCTGTATCAGATTTTTTATCAATTATTTTTTTATATAAACTCTCATCTATCTATACATTTATACAATTAAAAACATTATATATTTTTAAAGGGGCTTGGATGACACAAGTGGCTTGCTCTCAGCTACTAAGCTAAGGGTTGGCAATTTGAAAACCTGTATGCTGAGCAAATAATGTGAGAAGCTGAACTACATGAAGAAGAGCATGACATCAGGATTGGAGGAAGACTCATTAACAACCTGCAATATGCAGATGGCACAACTTTCCCTGCTAAAAGTGCAGATGACTAGTAGCATTTCCTGCTGAAGATTAAAGACTACAGTCCAAAGTATGGATTACACCTCAGCATAAAGACAACAAAAATCTTCACAACTGGATCAATAAGCAACATCACAATAAATGGAGAAAAGGTTGAAGTTGTCAAAGATTTCATATTACTTGGATTCACAATCAACACCGATGGAAGCAGCAGTCAGGTCAAGTTATGAAGATCTTTAATGCTAAAGAGTGAAGGTATCTCTTTGAAGACTAAGGTGTGCCTAATCCAAGCCATGGTGTTTTCAATGGCCTCATATACATGTGAAAGCTGGACAGTGAATAAGGAAGACCAGCAGAGTTGATGCTTTTGAGTTGTGGTGTCAGTGAAGAATACTGAAAGTACCGTGGACTGCCAGAAGAACTGATGAATCTGTCCTGAAAAAGTGTGGTGGGAGTTCTCCTTGGAAATGAGAATAGCCAGACTTCTGTCTCACCTACTTTGGTCATGTTGTTAGAAGAGATCATTCCCTGGAGAAGGATATAACCCTTGGTGAAGGGTTGATGAAAAAAGGGAAAGCCCACATGATTGATTGACACAGTGGTTGCAAGGATTTGCTCAGATATATCAGGGACTGTGAGGCTAACACAGGACCTGGTAGTGTTTTCTTTTGTTGTACACAGGGTCACTATGAGTTGAAGTCAACTTGATAGCACCGAACAACAACAAGTGGTTCTGAGAAAGAAAGACCTATGAAACTGTTTCTATTAAGATAAGTCAAGATGTGGAAGTAAAGAAGCCTTCTGTCATCTTTCATTTCCACAATCCTGGCCCATTCATATCACAGCAACTACATTTATCTTCTTATTGCTCCTATCATTTAGTTCTCTTTCCACAACCTCATGCTGTCCTGACTCCACTAATTCCCTTCCTGCTTTATTTTAAGATATAACCTATGACTCTGTTGTTGTTGTTATGTGCCGTCGAGTCGGCCCCGACTCATAGCGACTCCTCCTTGGGTTTCCAAGGCAGTATCACTACGGAAGTAGGATTGCCCAACCTTCCTTCCGAGGAGTGACTGGTGGGTTTGAACCACCAGCCGTCTGGTTAGCAGGCAAGTGTCTTAGCCACTATGCTACCAGAGCTCCCAACCTATGACTCTAGGTGTTAGCAAATGTGCCCATTTTAGGGAAGCACTTTCCATTCTAAATCATTTACCAACTCCTCATAATTTCATGTTCTACAGAGTCATGTTTTCAGACCAAAGGGACTATTAAAAGTTATTTGGCAATCTTTTCCATTTCATAAATTAGGAAACATGAATCTGAATGAAGTGAGGCAGCTTGCTGATGGTGATACTGTTCTTTAGTACTTTTCAAAGTTTTCTGCTCCCCAAAACCAAATAAGAATATAGATGGGGAGATGGGGCAGCTGATGCAGACAGCAGTGAAGGAAAGTAGCAATGAGGGCTGGAAGGAGCAAGAGTCTCAAAAAGGAGGGAGGGAAATATCCATTTAACTCAAATCAAGAGAAAAACTCTCTGATTGCTAACCAGAAGGTTGATGGTTCAGACCCACTGGCCATTCTGCGGAAGCAAGACTGGGTAATCTACTTCTATAAAGATTTACTGCCTTGGAAACCCAACGAAGGTCAATATGAGTTGAATCAACTTGATGACCATATGTTGGTTTGGTTCATATGTTGGTTTGGTTCATATGTTGAAAGAAAAGTAGAAAGATAAACCAAGAAAACCCTATGGAGAATTTCAACTCTGTAACACATGGGGTCACCATGAGTCAGAATCAAATCACTGGCAATGGATTTGGTTTTAGTTTTTAAAGCCCTGGAGAACTATCACAATCCCAAAGGCGAAAGAAATGGTTGCTGAATGGGATCTTCTCCTACCTGTTCCTCAACCTAAGCCCAGGCTGCACATTTAGCACTTGATTTCCTCAACACCCATACACTCCTCTCTCTGAGACTCTTCTTATCTTGCTCATGTACAGGCCTAGAATGGGAGCTGTTGTGGTCTCACAGATCACAGGTTCACCATCCTCTTGACTTTTTTTTTTTTTCTGCCAGAAGAGTGGGTGCGTGATTCATACTGGCTCCATGGAGTTTTGAAGTAGGAGCTAGAGAAAGTATAGCAGTTCTTCTCTGCTGATGAGGCTCTAAAGTTTCTTTCCAAGTTCATCATCAGTTTGAGAAAATGAACATTTTGTGCAGACAAAAGTAGAGAAAAGGGATGGTGAGTGAGGATCCTGGTAGCATTTCTGGTTATCTGAGGCTTTTTGCTTAACACACAATTGAAATGAGAGTTGTGGTCACTTGTAACCCAAAGAGATATGAGTAAAGGAATATCTATAGTTTATTTTTTTCTCTTGATTTGAGTTATATGGATATTCTCCTCCCTTCCTTTTGAGACTCTTGCTCCTTCCAGCCCTCATTGCTACTTTCCTTCACTGCTGCCTGCATTAGCTGCCCCACCTCCCCATCTACGTTCTTATCTGGTTTTGAGAAGCAGAAAACCTTGAAAAGTACTAAGGAAGAGTATCACCATAAGCAAACTTCCTCACTTCATCCACACTCATGTTTCCTAATTTATGAAATGGAAGAGATTGCCAAATAACTTTTAATAGTCCTTTTAGTCTGAAAACATGACTCTATGGATTATGAAATTATGAGGAGTCCAGATGGTTTAGAATGGGAAGTGCTTCCCTAAAATGGGCACATTTGCTAACACCTAGAGTCATAACTTATGTCTTAAAATAAAGCAGGAAGGGAATTAGTGGCATCAGGACAAGGTGAGGTTGTGGAAAGAGAACTAAATGATAGGAGCAATAAGAAGATAAATGTGGTTGTTGTGATATGAATGGGCCAGGACTGTGGAAATGAGAGAGACAGACACAAGGGATGCATCTCCCACATGATTTTGGCAGGGGAAATACATTTGTCACACAGAACAAAACAGAAATTACACATAAATAAAATACCTTGTTTATAGTGAAAGTCCTAATACCTAATATTTAGAATTAGAAGGTTCAAATCTCTCAATGTGAACTAACCAATCACACACTCAATTATCCAGGTAAAAATATATTTTGTAACAGTATTTGAACCATTTGGAAAATAACAGAAAAATAATATTAACCTTTTCGTGGAAGTATTTGTATAGTTTACAGAATAATAGAGAAAAAAATTATAACCTCACTTATCCCTAAAAACTGTTATGACATAAACCTGAGGTAGTCTGTGAAGAAATTTTGAGAAGGAAGAAATTTTACAAGAGGAAACATGAGACGCATGAAGCAACCAGAAAGAGCAATAGGAGAGTCTTGAAAGAGGAGAGGCTTGAAACAGAGGGAAAATATTTTAAGTTGAACATAATTTAACATTTTATTTTTTATTTAACCCAATTTTTTTAAAAAAATTATTATTTATTTATTATGCTTTAGGTGCAAGTTTACAAAGCAGAGTTCGTTTTATGTTCAACATTTCATGTACATTTGGTTTCACTCACCAATTACCATCCCCAACCCTAACCCAGTCTCCTCTCCTCCCTGCCCAGTAACTGCCTGCCCCACCCTCTGCCCTTCATAGTTATACACTCCTGGGTACCCTGCATTTCCTCCAAGTGAAAGTTGCTCCTCTGGTGCCCTGTGGTCGATTGCTCCAAGAGATGCATCTCCATAGAGTATGTGGGTGAGTCACCCTGGGTTGAGTGGTCTACATGTACATCTTGTTTACTATTGGGCTGAGAACCAGCCCCTGGGAGTGAGTTTCATTTCTGGCCCAAAGTGTATCCCAGGGCCATAGATTGGGGATCCCACCAGACTCCATCTGACCAGAAATTCTGGTCATTATTGTGTTTTTGGATTTTGTTTCATTTTTTTCCCCCCCCACTCTAACCAGGATCTCTAGTGTTGATCCTTTCCCGAGTGGTTGGCATTGGTAGCCAGGCACTATCTTGTTCTTCTGGTCTCGAGGTCCATCATGTCCTAGGGTGATTGCTTCCAAATGTCCTTGGGCTTTTTTCTTTTTTTCACTCTTCTTTGCTTCTGACAAAAGGAGACCACTAGCTGCATCTTAGATGGCCGCTGGAAAGCTTTTAAGACCCTAGTTGCTACTCACCAACGTAGATTGTGGAACACGATTTTTATGTATTTTATTGTGCCAATCGAGTCTGATGTCTACCAATAGTATGGTCCTGAGTCAGTAGATCCATTGGATCTCTCTCCCACAATGTCTGTCTGTCTGTGAGGGATTGCTGTATGTCTGTTTTCTGTTGTTTCTATAAGGATTATGGGTATTTTGTATCACTGGTATTTGTGCAAGATTAGCCTCAGCTGAATCTATCCTTGGTCTAGAATATAATCTTGTTAACTGACCCCCATCTAATCTTCTCAGATGTTTCTGTGTCTATCTGTAGCCGGGTGTTTGGTGTTAATGGTAATGCAATATTGTGGATATACTGGTATTAGCCTCTATTACCTATATCTTGTGTGCACAGTTCAGTGTCCTCACTTTGCCTAATGTTATCATGGTGGTCACAGACTCTTTCTATACTATCCCTCCCCTTACCCATGTCAATGTGTGGCTCCCAACTAGCCTGAAAGTAATCCCTCCCCTTTCCTCCCCACTCCGGTAACCTACAAAGTGAATTCCCTTCCTTAAGCAAACCCTTCTTTGTCTTTTTACAGTAATAGGCTCATACAATATTTGTCCTTCTGCGATTGACTTATTTCACTCAGCATAATGTCCTTCAGGCTTATCTGGATTGTGAGGTAATTCGTGTATCCTTCATTGTTCTTTAATGTAGCATAGTATTCCATTGTGTGAATGTACCATAATTTGGTTATCCATTCATCTGTTGATGGGCATTTAGGTTGTTTCCATCTCTTTGCTATAATGAATTGTACTGTGATGAACATAGGTATGCATATGTCTGTTCGTGTCTTGCCTCTCATCTCTTTAGGATATATTCCTAGTAATGGAATTGCTGGGTCAAATGGTATTTCTATTTTCAGTTTTTTAAGGAAACACCATAATGTCTGCCACAATGTTTGTACCATTTTACTGTCCCACCAGCAGTACAAAAGAGTTCCAATGTCTCTGCAACCTTGCCAGCATTTGTTATTTTCTGTCCTGTTGAACTTTGCTATTATTGCTGGGGTGAGATGATATCTCGTCATTGTTTTGATTTGCATCTCTCTAATGACTAAAGTGATATGGAAACCCAAGAAGGGGTTGCTATGAGTTGGTTCCGACTCAATGGCACGTAACAACAACAACAATGACTAAAGATCATGAGCAATTCCTCATGTTTTTGTTGGCCACCAGCATATCATCTTTAGTGAAGTGTCTGTTCAAGTCTTTTGCGATTGGATTGTTTGTCTTTTTGGTGTTGAAGTGTTGACGTTTTCTATAGATTTTGGAGATAAGTCCCTTGTCAGATATGTCATAGGCAAATGTTTTCTCCCAATTTATAGGTTCTCTTTTTACCCTTTTGTTGAAGTCTTTCAATGCACATAAGAATTTAATTTTTAAAAGGTCCCAGTCATCTAGCTTCTCTCCAACCTCATGTACCTTCTGGGTTATGTTTGATAGTTTATTTATGCCATAAATTAGAACTCTTAGATTTGCTCCAAAGACCTCTGGTAGCATAATGCCTAAGGCACTTGACTGCTAACCAGAAGGCTGGTGGTTCATACCCACTAGCCGTTCCTCGGAAGGAAGGTTGGGCAATCTACTTCCATAGTGACACTGCCTCGGAAACCCAAGGAGGGGTTGCTATGAGTTTGGTCCGACTTGATGGCACACAACAACAACAACAACAACAACAGATTTGCCCCTATTTCATTTTTGATTAATTTTATAGTTTTGGGATTTACATTTAAGTCTTTGATTCAACTTGAGTTTGTTTTTGTGTATGGGGTGAGGTATGGGTCTTGTTTCATTTTTCTTCGAGTGGATATCCAGTTTTGTCAGCACTATTTGTTAATGAGGCTATCTTTTCTCCCTTTGACGGGTTTTGGCCTTTGTCAAAGATCATCTGTCCATATGTAGATATTAACCCAACATTATAATTATTTGAGAACAAAAGTTATCCACTTATCATTTGAATCACGTATTTTCTATCTCATTAAAATGCCTAAAATTTACATACTTAGAAGTTTTTGTTCTTATTGGTTACAATTGAATAGAATATGTGGTGCCAATATTTTCCAAGGCAGACATTGAAGATTAAGCACTCTGAATAAGTGAAGGAAATACTGGAGGATCTGGGACAGTTGAGGAACTTTGAGTTGTCTTAAAACATTAAAAGATACAATGTGTGGCAGCTAGAACTGGTTACCTATACAGTGCCATTTCCCTATGAGTTGGAGTCGACTCAGTGGAAGTGGGTTTGGATTTTTAGTTTTCCCTATTAATAGAGTCTGATTTTGTGTCAGGATTAGGGTGGTCTGCAATGTATCCAGGAGTCCCTAGGAGGTGAATGTCCTTGGGTGCTTTACCAAAAGTTGGAGGTTAGAATCCATCCAGGGATGCTTTGGATGAAAGGCCTGGCTATCTTCTTCCAAAATATCAGCCAATGAAGAGCCTATGTAGAATAGTTCTACTCTGACACCTACAGTTGTCATGAGTCAAGTTGTTGCCCTCTCATCCCCCAATAGTTGTGCTCTACAAGTAACATCACAATGAATGGAGAAAAAAACTGAAGTTTTTAAATATTTCATATTATTTGGTTCCACAATCAACAGCAATGGAAGCAGGAGTCAAGACATCAGATGACATATTGCACTGGGCAAATCTGCTGCAAAAAACCTCTTTAAAGTGCTGAAGGACAAAGATGTCTTCTTGAAGACCAAGGTGCACCTAACCCAAGCTATGGTGTTTTCAATCACCTCATGTGCATGTGGGAGGTGGACAATAAACAAGAAAGACCAAAGAAAAGTCAATGATTTTGAGTTGTAGTATTGGCAAAAAGATACTGAATGGACACGGACTGCCCAAAGAACCAACAAATGTGTCCTGAAAGACGGGCAGGTGGAATGTTCCTTGGAAGTGAGAATGGGCAGACTTCTCACTTTGGTCATGTTGTCAGAAGGGACCATTCCCTGGGGAAGGATATCATGCTTGGTGAAGTGGAGGGTCAGTGAAAAAAGGGGAAGGCCCTCAACGAGATGGATTGACACAGTGGCTGCAGTTATGGGCTCAGGTATAGCAGGGATTGTGAGGCTGGCACAGGACCAGGCAGTGTTTCCTTCTGTTGTACATAGGATTGCTGTGAGTCAGAGCTGACTCAATGGCAACTAACAGCAACACCACCAATAACAACATCAGAAGTTGGTTTCCAGACCTTTCTTCTAACATGCCTCTGGATGGACTCAAACTTGCAAGCTTTGGGTTATTCACCATTTTTGCCATCCAGGGAATCAGCAACTGGTTTTATTTTGGCAATGTACCCAGGAAAGTTGCACTTCTCTTCAACTCCATGGGATGAATCATGATTAGACTAAACAAAACAGAATATTCCTATTCCTTTATCAACAATTGATTAAAAGGGGATCACATGACACAATTCTGACCCATGAATTAGAAGGGGATATCTTCTGGAGAATTCCGGAAAAGATTCTTCTCATTGTTAAAAAAAAAAAAAAAGAGAGACATGTAGGAAGAGATACCCACCCTATTCATATTTTGGTTTGGATGTTGTTATATGCAAAAATGATGTTTGTAAATATGGTCACTATTTTATATTTCTGAGCAAATCTCAAAGCCTTGACATAGGAGAACAAATGATTTTAAGTACCCCTGGAGACATTGAACTCCAGTTTTCTTATTATCTGAAATTGTTGACCAAACTTGTCTAAAGTAATTTGTTATTTGTGGGCAAAATCATGCCATCTAATAAAAAGTTAATATGAAGTTTAAAGTGTGCAATATAGAATCAAAATTTCCTGAATTTGAACCTTAGAGTTGTGAGTTACTGTCTACATGATGTTTTTTAACTGAGTTAGCCTTTCCAAACCTCGGTTTCCTAACCTCTAAAATGAGGATAATAATGGAGACTAACAAAGTAAGGGCCACATGGTGATCACATGATGGAAGTGAGCTATTTTTGATTAGAGTTGATTTCAGCTACTACTAAGAGGTTTGTGACTGTAACATGCAACTTGGCAACAGCTCTATCAAAGCAAGTTAGAGAAAATCAAGCACTCTCTTTGGGCTTTCTTGACTCTGATCAACACTATTCCACTCACAGCAATGGCTCTTTAGTTTCTTCCTTAATTGCTTCAGATGATAGAAGAATAAAAGGGAACTCGGAGTTGATGACACTTGGGAGAGGAACAGAGGGTTAAAGCTAGCACTAGAAGAGATTCTGCATGTTGGAGGAGTCAATAAAATGGAGACTGTGGGTGGTTATGGAATTGAAAGAGATATGAGGGCATCTGGGGTTTTTCGAGGTAAGCTTTTGAGAGAGTCAGAGGGTTGCAAAGAATGAGTTAGAAGAGTATTTGAGGGATTGACTGAAAACTAAGGGGATGAAAGCAAGACTTGGCAGTTGGGGGAAATAAAGGAGGGTATTTCCATGTTATTTACCCAAATTGCTTAGTTTTGGAAGCCATGTCTGTCTTCTCTGCTTTCAGGTTTGAGTTCAGTACAGTGTAAATAGCTAGAAGTAGAATGGTACAAAGAAGATTTAAAAAACAGAACTTTCTTTTGTCTCTATGTCCCTGAAGCCTTTTGTCTCATAACTCTTGAAATCATGTTGACCCCCCAACAGTGTCTCTAGATTTGAAAAGCTTATGCTACTAAACCTGCTGCAAGGAAGCTAGGGATGTAAGAAAGTACAAGTGGGAGCTCTTCAACCCACAGCATTTGCCTCAAGTGGGATTTAGTCAGTGACTCTGAAAGCCCTGTGGTTACAAGGGACCCTCCAGGTGGAACAGGAGCTAAGGAGGAACTAGCAATTTGGCTGATCAACCTCTGGCAAACTGATATGGGGCCCTGTGGTTTTATGCACTTCATTAAAAAAATCTAGCTGCAGACATTCCCAGCCACATGTTTCCTTTAGAATGGATAAGAATTACCTGGAGTATTTATTAACAATGTAGATTGTAGAGAGATTCTTCTTCAGAACATTTATGTGGGACTCAGGAATGTGCACTTTCTGACAATTATCCTTGGTGAATCTAATGCATATGATCCATGAACCACATTTTTAAAAACATGCTGTAAATCAGACCTGCTTTCAAAATTTCTTTCTCTATATTCTTTGCTTCCCCAAGATACACAGTAATATTAGATACTACTTTTGAATAGTTACTGAGAACTTCTCTTTAAGGATAAAGCTTAAGCAGGCAATGTTCTGAAATTGGAATTTTGCCTTGAAAGACTGAGCTACCATTAGAAGGAACATCCTTCTCAGAAAAGCCGACTTCACTGAAAGAATCCAAACTAACTTACACTGCTTTTTCAACCCATGGTGTTAACTCAACACATGGTGCCTATTCAAGG
>NW_006921718.1:8865166-8875473 GCF_000298275.1 Orycteropus afer afer
AAAACGTATGTATATACAGTAACACCTGTGAGCCAGAACTCTAAGGGACTGCCTTATTTTTCCAGGTCTTGGGAGTTTTCTACCTTTGACAGGGTGCAGTCTTATCACTTTTCTCTTGCTTGTTTTTGTGAAAAATGTTTGAATTTTCTTTCTCTGACAAGTTTCTGTCTTATACAGGCTCTAGCTTTTGCAGGACATAAAAAACACAACACACAAAATTGTTTTGCTATTTCAACAGTTTTTACATGTACAGTTCAGTAACATTAATTACATTCATCATGTTGTAGAACCATCACCGCTATTTGTTGACAAAATTTTCCATCACTCTTTAACAGAAACTCAGTGTCCCTTAAGCAAGGACTTCTCTTCCTTCTGCCCCTGATAACCTTGTAGAGTTGTGAGTTAAGGGGGTCATTTTCAGGCATATTGATTTATTTGTGAAATCTTATAATAATCTATGTAGGGACAAACAAAACTATAGAGATGTTGTCAAGTAACAGATCTGCATTTTCCTTCTGTAAAGGGCCTGATTGTCACATTGAGGTTGGAAGCAATTGTGAGAAGACTTGTGATTGACTGGCATGCAGTGTATGTTACTAAAGGAGCCCTGGTGATGCAGTGGTTAAGCACTCTATTGCTAACCTACAGGTTGGTGGTTTGAATACACCAGCTGCTCAGTGGAATACAGACAAGACAGTGTGCTTCTGTAATGATTCCCGCCACCACCCTCAAAAAAAAAATAACCAAACTTAAGGCCATTGAGTCAGTTCTGACTCATAGCACCATTGGGTTTCCCAAGCAGTAAAGCTTTATGGAAGTAGATAACTCCATCTTCCAGCCACAGAGTGGCTGGTAGGTTTGAGCTACCAACTTTCTGGTTAGCAGCCAAATGCCTTATCCACAGCTCCACTAGAGCTCTTTATAGCCTTGGACATCCTTTGGGACAGTTTTACTCTGTCTTACAGGGTTGCTATGAATCAGAAATGACTTGATGACAATGGGTTTGGTATATGTTGCTGAAAGTTCTAGGAAGGAAGGTAAGAGAGAAGGTGAAGAGGCTGTGACCATACACACTTCTAGGAAGCCTTTTCCTAAAATCTTATCATACAAGTCATGAAATAGGTTAAACTGGTATAAGAAGAGAGACTTTTAACTTTTTTTTTAAAGATAGATTCATTTTATTGAAGTTACAGATTCTTTTTCCAAGAAAAATGCAAGTAAACACCAATGCAAAATTTCCTTACAATGTCAAGTGTTCATGGAACTCTTGAAACACATCTGTAGGCCTTAGACCAAGAATGCCTGCTCTAGAATAAACACTGAGAAGCTGGAGATGAGAGCCAGAGGTAGAGAAGTCCAATACAAAGACACTGGCTGAAAAGAGAATTGATTTCACCATAATCTGTCTCTACAGGTAGACTACTTGGTTAGAATCTTGACTCTACCACCCAAAGCTGTAGAACATTATACAATGTACTTTCCACACTGCATCAAAGTTTATTCATGTCTGTCATGAGGACGATGATATGGATATGGTAACTGTGAGGAATAAATGAGTGGATATGTGTAAAACCCTTATAAGTCACATAAATATTTGCTGGTACTGTGTTACCTATGATAATGAATGTTGCCAGTCTTGCTAGAAAGCTTAGAGTTTTCACTTAAATACTTCCTGGTCCATAAACTCTGCATTTTTTCAAAGAACACAAGTTGTGTGAGGATTGATTTTACCATTTTAACCTCTATGCTTTGTACAATGTAGATACATAACAAAAAATATGCTAAATGACTATGTTTTTGGAATGAATTTTAGTAGACCCCTCCAAAGGGCCCTCAATCTCTCCCTTCCCTTTAGACCTTCATTGGCACTACTTTAATTCAGAATGTCCTTATTACTTACCAAACTCTCATAACGGCAGTTGCTTAGCAGAACATTTCTGGCACCTGGCTTTGTATTAGAATCCCCTGGGAAATTTTAAATACAGATTCCTGGCCCCTATAAGATGTATAGAATTTACATCACTGGAGTGATATTTCTCAGGAGGATGGAATCTCTATTTTTCAAAAGTTTCTTAGATGATGCTTAGGTAATGCTAGTTTTTGAAACTATTGAGTGAGTGAGTGAAAGAGTGAGTACTTGGTTTGCATAAAACAGTCCTAATTCCTTATCCTTTCATCAAAAATCCTTTACCATTCATTTGCTGATCTACATTTTCCCAACTATTTATATCACCATATGTACTCTATACTGTAACCATATAGAACAATTGCCCTATTTCTTAATTCTCCATTTTCTCATGGACATTCCCTCTGCCTGGTGCATTTTTGGCCTCTGAAAATAGAGGTTAAATTTTTTCTTGGATTAAAAACAAGATACTAAAACTACAGTAAAATCCGTGAAAGCAGAAATTGTGTAAGATGGAAACGTGTCAGAGAAGGAAAACTTACATATTTTCCACCAATATGAGTGGTAGAAAAGTGGTAAGACTGCACCCCGTCAAAGGTGGAAAACTTTCGAGACCTGGAAACTCAAAGTAGTTCAGGCTCTCACAAGTTTCACTGAATTTACTTCACAGAGTTTTATGCCCCCTTAGGACACAAATTCCAAGTTTCTGGTCTTAAACTCATAGCTAGTTGGTGGAACAAAGATGATGATCACACAGTGAGACAGATGAATCATGGGCTTTTTCTTTTAAAAATTGAGATATAATTCAAACCTCATGAGATTCACTGTTTGAAAGTATATAATTCAGTGTTTTTTAGTATATTCACAAAGATGTGAAACCATTCGCCACTATAATTCTGGAACATTTCATCATCCCCAAAATAAACTTCTTATCTTTTAGAATCCATTCCCCATCTTCCCTTTCCCTCTAGTCCTTGGAAATTGCTAAACAATTTTCTGTCTATGGATTTTCCCATTCTGGACATTGTATAAAAATGCAGTTATACACTGTGTGGTCTTTTGTGACTAGCTTCTTTCACTTGGTATAAGATCTTCAATCTTCATCCGTGAGGTAACATACCTTAGTATTTTAATCTTTTTATTGCTGAATGATACTCTATTGTTTGAAGATCTCACTATTTTTTTTTTAAATCTATTCAACAGCTGATGAGTTGTTACTAGTTTTTGGCTATTACAAATAATTTTGCTATGAACATTATATGACAGTTTATGTGCACATGTATTTCCAGTTCTCACCTAGGAGTGAAATTGCTGGGTCATGTTGGTAACTCCTTATATAATTTTCTGACGAACTGCTAAAATATTTTTCATAGCAGCTGCACCACTTTGAATTATCACCAGTAATTGCTATTACTCACTCAACTCATTGCCATTGAGTTGGATCTGATGCATAGCAACCCCTCCTTGGTTTTCCAAGGCAGTATCACTTTCCGAGGAGTGGCTGGTGGGTTTGAACCACCAGCCTTCTTGTTAGCAGTCAAATGCCTTAGGCACTATGCCACCAGAGCCCCAAGTTGCTATTACTAGAGGCTGTCAAGTCAGTTTTGGCTCACAGTGACCCTATGTACACATGTCTGAAGCACTACCCAATCCTGTGCCATACTCACAGTCATTGCTATTCCAGAACCCATTATTGTAGCCACTATGTCAATCCATCTCATTAAGAACCTTTCTCTTTTTCTCCCACCCTCTATTTCAACAAGCATTTTATCTTTCTCCAGGGACTGGTCCCTTCTGATAACATGACCAAAGTAGGAAAGATGAAGTCTTGCCATCCAAATTCTAAGGAGCATTCTGACTGTACTTTTTCCAAGACAGATTTCTTCATTCTTCTGGCAGTCCATGATATATACAATATTCTTCATCAACGCCTTAGTCTTCAAAGTGACGTCTTTATTCTTTAACACTTTATAGAGGTCTTTTGCAAAAGATTTGATTTTTTGACTGCTGCTTCCATAGGCATTGGTTGTGGATCCAAGTAAAATTATATATATATATATATATATTTTGTTACTCAATTTTAAGAATTCTTTATATATCCTTGACACAAGTCTCTTATCAAGTGTATGATTTGCAAACATTCTCTCTGATTCTGTGGGTTGTCTTTTCATATTCTAGATAGTATCCTTTAAAGCACAAGAGCTTTTATTTTTGATGAAATTCAATTTATCTGTTTCTTCTCCCCTTTTGTTGCTTATGCTTTTGGTATCATATCCAATAAACTATTGCCTAATCTAAGGTCAAAAAGACTTATGTCTATTTTTAGTTCTAATAATTTTATAATTTTACCTCTTACATTTAGATATTTGTTCCATTTTGAATTAAATTTTGTACTTGATGTAAGGTAGAGGTACAGATTTATTCTTTGTGTGTGTGTGTGTGTGTATTCAGTGTTCTGACACTATTTGATAAAAAGACTATTCTTTTCCCATTGAGTTTTCTTAGCATTCTTGTTGAAAATAAATTACCCATAAATATGGGGGTCATTTTTGGATTCTCTATAGTATTACACTATATATATGTATATATATATATATATATATATATATACTTATACTATCACCACACTTTCTTAAGGAGCTCTGGTAGCATAGTGCCCAAGGCACTTGACTGCTAACCAGAAGGTTGGAGGTTCAAACCCAGCAGCCACTCCTCACAAGGAAGATGGGGCAATCTACTTCGGCAGTGATACTGCCTCGGAAACCCAAGGAGGTCACTATGAGTCAGGTCCAACTCGACTGCACATAACAACAGCAACAATACTTTTTTAATTACTGTAGATTTGTAGTAAGTTGTGAAATCATGAAGTTTGAATCTCCTAGCTTTGTTCCTCTTCAAGACTGTTTTACCTATTCTGAATTCTTTACATTTCCATACGACTTTTAGGATCATTTTATCAATTTCTGCCAAAAAAGAAAAGGCAGCTAAGATTTGGATAAGAATTGTGTTGTATATGTAGAGAATTTGAGGAGTAGAAAAACTGACCCCTATGGTTTCTAAGGCTGTAATATTCACAGAGGCAGATTTATTCATCTTTCTCCCACAGAGTAGCTGGTGGTTTTGAACTCCTGAACTTTCATTTCCCAGCTCAGTACTTAACCATTGTGCACTATATCCCCTTTGAAGAGTATAGTCACCTTAAAAATATTTAGTTTTCCAGTCCATGAACATGACAGTTCTTCCTATTGATTTAAGTCTTCTTCAGTTTCTTTCAATGTTCTATAATTTTTAGTGTACAAGTGTTGTACTACTTTTGTTAAATTTATTCCTAAATATTTTATTCTTTTTGATGCTATTGCAAATGGAATGTTTCCTTAATTTACTTTTTCAGATTTTTCATTGCTAATGTTGGAGCTCTGGTAGCATAGTGCCTAAGGCAAGTGACTGCTAACCAGAAGACTGGAAGTTCAAACCCACCAACCACTCCTGGGAAGGAAGGCTGGGCAATCCACTTCCATAGTGATACCACCTTGAAAACCCAAGGACGGGTCGCTATGAGTTGGTCTAACTATACGGCACATAACAACAACAACAACAACAATGTTGTTTACCAATACTTTTCAAAATATTTTTATGTGTCCTACAGCCGTCTGGAACTCATTTATTAATGAATTCCTTAGGATTTCCTAAATATAAAATCATGTCATCTGTGAAACATAGAGTTTTAATTCATATATAATTTGACTAACACGTACCCTAACATGTATTATTTACTGCTTTATTTTCTTGATCACATTGATTAACTTTGAGGAGGATACCATACGAGTTCCAGCATTATTTCTGTCACCAAGGCCAAATTTTCCAACTACCGGTGATTCTTCTTTGTTTCCAACTTTTGCATTCCAGTCACCAGTGATAATTAACACATCCTGATTGCATGTTTGGTCAATTTCAGACTGTAGAAGCTGATAAAATTCTTCAATTTCCTCGTGTGTGGCTTTGGTGGTTGGGGCATAAATTTGAATAACAGTCATATTAACGGGTCTTCCTTGTAGGTATATGGATATTATCCTATCACTGACAGCATTGTACTTCAGGACAGATCTTGAAACATCCTTTGTGAGGATGAATGCCACACCATTCCTTTTTAAACTGTCATTCCCAGCATAGTAGATCAGATGGTTGTCTGATTCAAAATGGCCAAAACCAGTCCATTTCAGCTCACTAATGCCAAGGATATCAATCTTTATGTGTTCTATTTCCTTTTCGACAACTTCCAATTTTCCTAGATTCATATTTCGTACATTCCTTGTTCCGATGATTAATGGATGTCTGCGGCTGTTTCTCTTCAATTTGAGTGGTGCCACATCAGCAAATGAAGGTCTCAAAAGCTTTCTCCTATCCATATGAGTAAGGCTGAGTTTACTTAGATGTTTCAGCTCTTTCCCAGTCCTATTTTGAGAGCCTTTCAGCCTAAACAGACTATTCCTAAAGGTGCGCGGTAATGTACCAAACAGTGTTTCTTTGCTATTCATAAGGTTTTCCCTGGCCAATTCTTTGAGAAGTGGACAGCCTCTTCCTTTTTCCTAGTCTGTCTCAGTCTATAAGCTGGGCTGTTACCTGTGCACCAGGTGCATTTCTCTGGGTTTTAAACACCAGAGGCTCAGCCTCAAAACTCACATCTACATGTCACCACAGTAGGACAAAGCAACAGACAAGTTTGTCTTGCTGTTGGAGACCTCTCGTATCACCCCCACCTGGGTCCCTGTGGCTGACTGTTCCTCTGTCTGGCTTCCTGGCCCTTTCTCCTGCTCTTCCCGCCTGCTGCATTGGGCGTCCCTGAGTTGTCTCTCTTCACCTGTATCCCTGGGGATGACTGCTCTTCTGTCCAGGTTCCTGGCTTTTATCCCCTTTCTCCCGCTCTTCCGGCCTGCTGGTTGGGCGTCCCTGAGTTGTCTCTCCTCACCTGTAACCCTGGGAGGATAACTCTCCTTATCTATAAAATAGAGATAATAATTCTAAAATCCAAAGTTGCTGTGAGGATTATATATACTGATACTTGTCTAGTAGCCATTATTTGAATGATTATGTTCAGGAATCATAAAAGCTATCCTTTTTACCTAGCACTCAATGAATCATTTTCTGAATAGTTGCCTCAACTGTATTTACTTTTGGAATAATCTAATTAGACATGTATGGGAGAAAGAGCACATTTAGGTAATGTTAAGTCATTTAGGATGGTTGGAACATTAGGTTCATGGTTGAGTACAGGAAATGAAATTGTAAAAGTAGATTGAAATTCTGTTTAAATACTTTGCTGGCAGAATAATGTTTGTCATAGCTAACAACGCAATGGCACTGCTGTGGAGTTGGATCCAACTCATAACAACCCCTCCTTGGGCTTCTGAGGTGATATCACTATGAAAGCAGATTGCCCAACCACTCTTCAGAAGGAAGGTCGAGGAATCTACTTCCATAGTGATTCTGCCTGGGAAACCCAAGGAGGGGTCATTATGAGCTATGAGTCAGATCCAACTTGATGGCTGTGCATTGTGTTGTTAGCTATGACAGACATTATTCTATGATAACAGAGAAACTATTGAAGGTTTTTTTTTTTTTTTTTCCAATCTAGAAGATCTATTGAAAAAGTGAGAAATTAAGGGTGGAGAGAATATGTGGACACTATGACAGATTAGTAAAGAATTTCTGAGAGCCTTAACTAATCAATATATAAGGAAAGATGGGGAGAAAATAAAGTATTTTGGAAATATCTAGTGTATTTTGGTTGGAGGATAAGAAGCATAACTTCTAGAATTCTGGATTGTAAATTATTAATTGAAATAAGGATTGCAAGAGGTGAAGATTATTTTGGGATGAAGGTGATGGTTTCTTTTTTGGAAATAGTGCTTAAGGGACCTGCAGAATATCCAGCTGGACATGCCAAATAGGAAGAGAACCCATTTGGAACTTAAGAGAAATATTTGAAGACTGTAGATGGAGACTTTTTATTTTCTTTTTTATCACCACTTCCTGCCTCCACTTCTGTTCTTTCTCAGCATGAATGCCACACTTCATAATGATTATAACTCTTTTGTAAATAAATAGGAGCTCTGGTAATGTAGTGCCTAAGGCATTTGAATGCTAACCAGAAGGCTTGCGGTTCAAACCCACCAGCCACTTCTTGGAAATGGGCAATCTACTTCCATAGAGGTATTGCCTTAGAAACCCAAGGAGAGGTTGCTATGAGTCAGATCCCAGTTGGTAGCATAAAAAATACATTTAAAAATTTTTGCTTGTGTGAAAATGATGTTATTTTAATATCACAGTTGATAATTTCTCTGAGTTTAGAATCTGTCTTTAGTTTCAAAGTGCTGCCATAACAGAAAAACCCTAAGTGAGTAGCTTTAAGAACAGACCTTTATTTTCTCACTCTGCAGGAGTCTAGAAGTCCAAATTCAAGGTGTGGCTCTAGAGAGAGGCCCTTCTTTATCTATTTCAGCTTCTAGTAGCTGCTGGTGATCCTTGGAGTTTCTGGTCCTGTCAATGCATCTGTGTCTATAAACAGACAGTACCTGTCTTCCCAAGTCTCTACATGCATATCTCTGTGTTCATGCCCCCCTTTGTATAACTTATAAATGATTAGGTTTTAAGATTCACCTTATATTGCATGATCTCAACTGATTAATAAATTAATTAATTACTCAATCAATTAATTGCATTACATTAGATTGCATTATGGAAGGTGATTACATTGCATAAGACTAGACTTAGTCCATAGGTATAACTCAAAAACAATAACAACCACCTCACTGACGTTAAGTCAATCCTGACTCATGGTGACCCTTCCTTGGGTTTCTGAGGCAGTATCTCTAGGACAGTAGATTGCCCAGTCTTCCTTCTGAGGAGTGGCTGGTGGGTTTGAACCACCAGCTTTCTGGTTATCAGTCAAATGCCTTAGGCACTATGCCACAAGCATAGGGGTTAGAATTTGAACACATATTTTGGTAAGACACAATTCAATCCATAACAGAATCCTAGACTGAAAATCAGACTCCCTCATAATTTTGAAAGCAATTATCCACCATCTTTTGAAATTCAGCCTTATAGCTGAGAAAACTGACATCATTCTGCTAATCCTCACCGTTTACGAACTGTGGTCCATTTTAAGATCTTAGGATCTTCTCTTTATTTCTTGTCTTCTGGAATTTTACTGTAACATGAGTTTCCCAGCTTGTTGAAAGGAGTGACCAACTGGTGACCAACTGGCTCCCTTTCAAACTGGAAACCCATTTCTAACAGTTTTGGGAAATTATTCTGTATTATTGATTTGATATCACCTTTCCTTCCAGTTCACATTTACCTTTTCCTAAATCCCCTGTAATATAGAAAAAAGTACTTCTTAGAGGATCTTTTAATTCTCTCTCCTCTCCTATTGCCATTTTGTTATCATGTCTGAATGGTTTCTTTGACTTTATCTTCAATGCACTCAGTTGAGTTTTTCTATTCAATTAAATTTAGAGTTTGGAATATTATTTTTTTTTTATTTCAATTTTTTTTTCACAATTTGAAACAATTTTAATAGAATTTTGTTCTTTTTTTATGAATGTAATGCTTTTCTTTTCATTTTTGTTACAGATTTTTGAAAGTGATATTTTTTCTCTTTATAATTTCCAAATTCTTTTTGTTTACTGATCTCTGAAATTCATACTGAAACTAGTCTTAAATTTTGTTTGGCTTATAGAATTTTTTAAAAAAGCAAATTTTAATTCTTTAAAAAAAAAAAATCAATGATTTTGGCTTCGCTTGAGAACTGGAAAGACCTGACAATACTAGTTGTTGTTGTTGTTGTTGTTGTTTGCTGTCGAGTCGGCCCCGACTCATAGCGACCCCTCCACATTTATTTCTGGTGAGTAGTGACTGCCCATTTTAGATAGGACATATGTTCTATTGTGATCCTGCTTTATTTAACTTATCTGCCAGACCTTCTAGGCATTCAAGGTAGATCACCTTCCTTGTGTTCTATCTGTCACTCATATGTCTCCAGTCAACTTAGAAATCCCCTGATTTATGGTTCTGAAAACATGGCTTATCTTTGAAGAACTAATGCCTGCTCTATTTTCCTTTCATAAAATCCTCTCTTGTCATTAAATCCTTCAGCAATGTTGTTGTTCTTTTAACAAGACAGTAAGGACAAGTTTTATGACCATTGCAATCCACCAAAGACACTCATTAGTAGGGAGAATTTAGAGTGTTCTAGCTCACACATCTGCTCTTGTACAAATAAAATAAAATTTAAAGCTTTATGTTTCTCATATATTATTTTGTGAGGTTTCAGTCAATTAACAATTACTGAAAATTGCATTTCCTTTTTATATGTAGATATTTTCATTTAATTAACTGT
>NW_006921718.1:8875573-8888943 GCF_000298275.1 Orycteropus afer afer
ATTGCCCAACCTTCCTTCCAAGGAGTGGCTGGTGGGTTTGAACCGCCAGCCTTCTGGTTAGCAGTCAAGTGCTTTAGCCACTATGCTACCAGAGCTCCCATTTATAATATAGTGAATTAAATTTTTCTTTAGTTTTCTTCAATGACAAAGACTAATGGGATTCAGTAAATTCCATCATGGGTAAATGAAAAATGTGTCACTTATTACTGGGAGTCCTCTTGGTGCAAAGTCACAGGATCTAGATTTTAGTTCACTGAATCCTTATTGAATCACAAATATTTTTTGAACTCCCATCAGGTACCCTTCAAGGTACTGTAATAACCAATCAACCACATAAGAAAAATTCATTCTCTCAAAGAGCTTTTAACATAAACCAAAGAAACCAAACTCTCTGCCATCAAGTCAGATCCAACTCATAGCAACCCTTCCTTGGGTTTCCAAGGCAGGATCACTACAGAAGTAGATTGCCCAATCTTCCTCAAAGATTGGCTGGTGGGTTTGAACTGCCAGCCTTCTGGTTAGCAGTTAAAATGCCTTAGGTACTATGCCAACAAACAAATATGTGAACGGCACATAACAACAACAACAACAATAACAACAACAACAATCTTAGTTTCGTGGCTTTAGGATATGTCTTACATTTTTGAGGCTCACTTTCTCTCTGGGTCAAATTAGAAGGATGAACTCTAATTTTCTCTCACATTTATAAGTTAATGTTCTGTTTTAGGTTTTATTTATTTTTTTTAACATTTTACAAAAGAGTTTTGAATAAGGGTAACTGCTTCATCAAGGTTACATAAAAAGTGAACAACAACAATTTCTTTTCCTGGTTTGTAGTTTACAGAGCAAATTAGTTTTCTGTTCAACAATTTATACACATTTTGTTTAGTGACATTGGTTGTAATTCCCTCACTGTAACAGCACTCTTTCCTCTTCCTTCCTGGGTTCTCCACATGCATTCTTTACTGCTATCCCTTATTGCCTTCTGATTTTCATTTTTGGACAAATACTGCCCTTTTGGTCTTGTATGGTTGATTGTACAGAGGAGTACATTCCTCCCTGGTGTTATTGTTCACTTTATAGGCCTTTGTATTGTTTGACTAAAAGGTGATCCCTGGGAGTGAGTTCAGTTCCAGGTTCGAAGGGTGTCTAAGGACCACAGTCTCAGGGTTCCATTAGTCTATATCAAAGCAGTAAGTGGTCTTTTTTAAGTTTTTGAATTTTGTTCTACATTTTTTTTCTCTCTCTTTCTGTTTGAGACTCTCTGTTGTGACACTGATCAGAGCAGTCGGTAGTGGTAGCAGGTTACCATTGAGTTCTGGTCTCTGGGTAGTGGAGACTGTGCTTTGTGTGATCCATTAGTCCTTTGGATTAATTATTTCCTTGAGTGTTTGACTTTCTTCAGTCTTCTTTGTTCCTGATGAAGAGAGATCAATAGCTACATTTAAGATGGCTGCTCACAAGTTTTTAAAATCCCAGTTGTCAATCACTGAAGTGGGATATAGAGCACTGTCTTTGTGGTCTATGGTATGCCAACTGATTTAGTTGTCTCCCTGAGACTGTAGTCCTAAGTCCCTAAGCCCAGTGAGTCATTCCTTCAAAGTGATTGTTTTCTCAGTAGTTTTCAGAACTTTGCCCCTTGTATGCTGTACAATATCCTTGGATATATTTACAGCACATACAAATGCATGTGCAGTAATATGCTCTGCCAAACCTGACCAATGTCAAAGGAAATCACTGGGAGGTGTCCAAGAGTAAAAAACAAGAAAGGTAAATATTATGCACACAATCCTTCATAAAAGTAATAACAAACTTCATGTATGAGTAGAAACTTCAAGATAGAAAAAGAGGAAGACACAGAGAGGTTATGTGGGAGGTACATACGACAAAGATGAACCCTTTTGCATGTACAGTACTGTGTTGTCAGTGATGGTGAGCACTGATCTACAGGTGGATAGATGGGTAGATAGGCAGAATGAGCAGGTATGTCTAGACAGGGAGGAATGGGTCCATTACCAGGTATAGAGTTGGCAGATAATGTTTCTACATGCATATTTATATTTACTATAAGAATGTTCAGGTGTATTGTAGAGCTGACAAGGTGCAAGGTTGTGGTGGCTTCTTGGCCACAATCAGCTACCCAGAGGGAGCAAGTAGTTGGACCTGTGGGCTTGGGATCATGGTCGCAGGGGACATCAAGCTCAATTGGCATAACATTCTACACAAAACATTGTTCTACATCCTACTTTGGTGAGTAGCGACTGGGGTCTCGAAAGCTTGCAAGTGGCCATCTAAATGCAACAATGTGTCTCTCCTCATCCAGAGCAAAGAAGAATGAAGAAACCTAAAAATACATGGAAACAATCAGTCCAAGGAACTAGTAGACCATGTGATCCTCAGCCTAGACAACCATGAGAAGAGAAGAACTAGATGGTGCCTGGCTACTGCTGTCAACCATTCAGAAAGGGATCGATGTAGAAGATCCTGGATACGGTGGGAAAACAATGTAGAACAAAACTCAAAATCATAAAAAAAAAAAAAAAAAGACCAGGTTTACTGGTCTGATAGGGCCTGGTGAGACCCCTGAGACTATGGCCCCTAGTTATCCTTCAGGCCTGGAACTGAACTCATACCTTCCAGCCAAACAATAAGCAGGCTTATAGGGTGAACATTTACATCACACAGATACGTTCCTTGAAGCCATTCATCAATCAGGGGAGAACAGAGGGCAGTGAAGATAGCTGGGGGCGGGGCAGGAGTGCAGGGACACAGGGAAGTGACAGCCATGGGGAGGAAGTGGGAAGAGAGCTGTTGCATTGTGGGGAATTGGAATCAATATCATGAAACAAAATGTGTATGAATTACTTTATGGAAAGTGAATTTGTCTGTAAACTTTCACCCAAATCACAATAAAAATAGAAAATAAAATAAAATATTATTTATCTTTTTTTAAAAAAGAGAAGAAGAAAAAACAGCACATGCAATGTCTGGAGGAGGCAAGCATAGGACTACTTAAGGGACAACTGAACAGCCAAGGCTGGTTTGGATTGAAGGAGGAGGTGAATGGCTATTGGTGTTAGAGATACAGAATTTTCCTGGTGATTCATTAAGCCAATGTAAAGAATTTGGGTTTTACTTGATGGAAAGCCATTAGAAAATTTTGGGCAGATGAATGACGAGATCTTATTTAAGCTTAAAAGGACCACTCTGGCTGCTATATGAACAGACTATTGAAAAGCAAAAGATGAAGCAGAGAACCCTGACGGGAAGATAGTGAAATAAATAGACAAGGCTAGAGATGATAGTTTAGAATACAGTATTAGCAGTGAGAATGGTTCACATGGTCTGAATTGTGTTATAGTTTGAAGAAATGTCTACAGGACTTGTTAGCGAATTTGTTGTGGATTGTGTGAAAAAGAGAAATCAGGTATGCCTTCTTTATCTTTGGTCTGGGCAAAACGATAATTGATCAAGCTATCTGCTAAGAAAGAAAACAGGAGTGTAGAACAGGGTATTTTTTTTTATCAAGACGCATTAAGTTTGAGAAGCCTATCAAATATCCAAGTGAGTAAATTAAGAAGGCAAGTGGAAACACACTTTTTGAGCTTAGAGAAGTCTGAACTAGAGATATACATTTGGGAGTCATCAGTATAACCAGAGTTTAAAGCCTTATGATAGGATAAAATAAAACCTAGCAAATGAGTGTGGATGGAGGAGAGGGGGCATGCTGATATTTACAGAGATCTAGAACAGCAGGAGTTTTTGCAGAATAACTTGAGAGCTAATAATGTCGTTGTAAGTCATGAAAACTCCTGATCAATGCAAGCATCCTAAGCAGAAGAAAATTGCAGCTCATTATTTGATACTGCTAATTTAGAAGTGAGTTTTATCATAGTTCAATAAGAACTTAAGATTTTATGTTCTCGCACATGTAACATTTCCTTATGGTGACTCACTCAGCTTATCATTTGGCTCCAGGGATTATCATCTTTACTTTTTAAAATACAATGTTCATCATATTTTTTCTATCCACAAATCCTTTCAAATAATCAAATCTTTTCAATAAAGAATTCTTTCAGTTAGGAAGTTTTATAGCAATTAAAGGGAGGCAGATTAAATTTGCTTGTGTTGTTTTTTGTTATGTGCTGTAGAGTCGGCCCCGACTCATAGCAACCCCTCCTTGGGTTTCCGAGGCAATATCACTACGGAAGTAGATTGCCCAACCTTCCTTCTGAGGAGTGGCTGGTGAGTTTGAACCGCTAGCCTTCTGGTTACCAGTCAAGTGCCTTAGGCACTACACTACCATTTGCTTAGCAGCTATTTATTGAAACACACAGTTAGGCACAAATATTATTCATTCCATGACAGAGGGGTCAAATAAAGTTACAGATCAGCAGCAGCAGCAGCAGCAGCAGCATTGTTTTTGTGTGCTTATTATGCCTGTCTACATTACTAGTTCATTATAACTATTAACTCAGTTAATTCTCACAAGTCTATGATAAAGGTACTAATATTATAATTATTCCCATATCTCAGAAGAAGAAAATGAAGTCCAGAGAGATTAAGTAACTTGTTCAATGTCACACAGCTGGTAAATGATCAAGTCTTGATCTTAAGTCAAATTGGCAGTCACCAGAATATTTTTTCCTTTTTAATCACTAAGTCATGTAAAAACAAAGAAGAAAAATAATGTTTTGTACTAATTGAATATAAAAAGAATACTCACTCAACTCAAAAACTCCTAGGATTCAGAAAAAGAAAAAAAAAGTTGAAAATCTTAAAAAGAAAAGTGAGGAAGAAATATGAAGAAGAAAATTTTACTATGTGATTTGGCAGAATTAAAATCCAGTCCTTGTTCAATTTTTCCAAATTAATGTGTAGTGAAATTCCCATCAAAATAGCAATAATATTTACACACACACACACACACACACACAAATGCTGCTGTTAGGTGCTGTCAAGTTAATTTTTGACTCATAGTAACTTCATGCAACAGAGTAGGACTGCCTTATAAGATTTTCTTGGCTGTAATCTTTAAGGAAGCAGATAACTCTGTCTTTCTTCTGTGGAGCTGTACTGGGTAGTTTATATTTATGTTAATAAATTGTAAAGATAAAATGCAATCTAATCTTCTGAAGACTAAAATGAGAAAGCATGAATAAATAATAAAGAAATAATAATCTGAGAAACAATGGTAATGAAAAGATTTAGACTACATTGACCTTTTTTTCAATTCATTCATATACATCTGAAAATTCTGTTTATGTGGGAAGATTTCCAAGATATATGTTTAGTGACAAAGAAAAACTAAAGGAGTAACAGTTAGTATATTACAGTTTATGTAAAACAAGAGAAAATAAGATTATATATTCATATTCATTTGTATCTGCATAAAAAAAAATCTCTGAAAGGATATACAAGAAACTTATAAAAGTTATACCCGTGTGCAGTCAGGTTGGCTTTTCTTTATATTGCTCTCATATTGAGCAATGTGAATCTATTACCAACTCAAAAAATTAAAAAGAAAAAATAGCATACTATGTTTTGGAAACTGAAAGGCAATTACTTCTGCGGTAAAAAAGGCGTGCTTTGAGCACCAACCATATATAATTTGACTGGTTTTACTACAAAGTTGCAGTGGTTGTGGAACCATATGGTTTTGATAAAATAAATCTCCGGATGATTTTCATAAGACTTTCATCACTTATTGATACTGAAAAAAAAATCCTTTGACATCATAGTCTATGTTTGGTCCAATTCCGTATTACTAGCTTGATTTCTTTTGTCATAGACTCTGAAGCAATTTGCTTCCGTGCCTGAGAAGGGTTTCAGAGATAAAATAGAAAAATTATGAACTAAATCTGATGCATTATTTATTCTGTTCTGCTTCTTACTCTCTGGATCTGTAATTCTGTGTTCGATTTATTCAAAGATAGCATATAAATATTTCTAGGCTTAATACTTTGAACATGGGCTTTTTGTGAAAGTTTCATATGCTTAATCATCTTTTCTACTCCATAAGGAATTGCAAAGTAGATCAAATTGTTCTCCTTCAGAACTTTTACATTTTACATAATTCTCTCTGTAAGTCTGACATTTCACTGGTACTGTGATTTAAGGAATGTTTTCTTTTCATGTATTCCTATTAATAATATTTTTAAAATGTTATATCATCTCATTTTTCTTTGTCAATACTTTATTTGAGAGTATGTAATTTAGCATCTTTTATTTTCTATTCAATGAAACTAATAGTTTGGGAGATCATTATTTTCATTTTTAGTCTCTTATAACATTGCAGCATCACAATTTGAATTGTTTCTTTCCTCAAAAAACAGAAACCATTCTTCATTATGTCCTCAAATCCTTATTTCCTATAGAAATCCTTTTGAAGTCCTCAACTCTGTTTTCATCATGGTAGTTCAAAATGCTTCAGAGTTTCATCTGGGATTGATGTGCACTTCACTTTCTGAAAGCGGATAACATTTGCCACCATGGGGAAATATCAATAAAGAACTGATTAAATGGATTTAAAGGACTATTTAAATTTTTTTTTTTTAAGAAAGTGAATTCTACATTTCATTCCAAATATTGATTATGAGTCTTCTCCACTTAATATTAAGTTACCTAAAGTTGTTTTTAGATGCTGTAACATAAAATGCCTTTTGAGACTTTTCTTTGTTGTGGAAAATATAAGATCCTAATGGCTTTTTTTTTTTTTTAAAGTTTTATTGTGATTTGGGTGAAAGCTTACAGAGCAAATTCACTTGCCATACAACAGCTTACATACACTTTGTCTCATGATACTGAAATTTCCCACATTGCAACAGCTCCCCTCCCACTTCCTCCCCATAGTTACCTCTTCCCTGTGTCCTTTCCTCCCATGCACTCTTGTCTCCTGAGCTGTCCCTCTGTGCATACACAGCCCTTTATTCTCCCATGATTGAAGTCTCCAAGGAGTGTATTTACCTAATGTAAATGTTTTTTATGCATAGAAAGGTACACTATATACTATATACCAAGACAAACATTCGACTAACTGATGTTAGATATGAATCAAACTTAACTGTTCTGAATTAAGTATAAATTTGACTTAAGAAAGATTTAGGAATGGAACATGTTTATAATTTAGGGATTGCCTGTACTCAGAGTGTTTGAATTAGATCAATATAACTCCACCCGAAAGACAACAAAAAAGGAATCAAGCTCACTGCACTTGAGTAGATTCCAACTCATAGTGACCCTTTAGGACAGAGTAGAACTGCCCCATAGGGTTTCCAAGGTTGCAAATACTTACAGAAACAGACCACCATATCTTTCTCCCACAGAGTGGCTGGTGGATTGCAACCACCGACTTTTTGGTTAGCAGCCTAGCACTTTAACCATTGCACCACCAAGGCTCCTTTCAATCAATATACTTGTCATAAAAGAGACAGATATAAAGTATGGTATCAGCATTAGAAGCATCTGCTGCATTGGAAAAGAAAGGTATCAAGGGAGGCTTCTAAAAGAAGATTGAAAGGGATGATGAAAACATGGGAAGGAGCTTGTGAATGAGGTGTGCAGATGTATGTACACCTAGGAAAGCATTGCATATAAAAACATGAAAGCATGAAAGAATCTCTGACATTCAGGCAACTGGATGGAAATAAGATGAGATGCTGGGAGAGAAATAGAAGCTGAAGGAATTCAGCCACAGAAAACTCTGCTGTGGAGTTGAATCTGACTCATAGCGACCCCTCCTTGGGTTTCCAAGGCGGTATCACTATGGAAGTAGATTGCCCAACCTTTCTTCTGAGGACTGGCTGGTGGGTTTGAACTTCCAACCTTCTGGTTAGCAGTCAAATGCTTTAGGCACTATGCCACCAGAGCTCCTAAGGACAACTCAAAAAAGTGGTCATCATCCATTCTATGTACCTTACACCTAATTTGGTAACAAAGTCTTCAGTGTAGACAGTGAAGAGAAAGTATAGATACAATTGGAGGAGTTATCTCCCCTTGATGTGCTCACTCCTCACTATTCATTCACTCCTCCACTGACTGTAATTTAACTCCTGACTTGACTATATCATCATAATTGAGTAGATCACCAATAGATTTTCTTTCTAAATTAAATGCACACATTTCAGTTGTGTGCTCATTTGGCCACTTGGGAGCATTTAACCTTATGTACTTGTAACTGTTCTTTTAAATGCTCTCTGCCCATCACTTCCAAATGCTCCACTCTTCTGTTTCTCTGGTCTCTCATTTCAATCTAATTTGAGAACTCCTGTTCTATTTTCCCTTTAAATTTTGGCACTTCTTGGATTTCAGGTCCTTTTCTATTTTCACTGCATCCTCTCTCTCTCCTTTTCTCTCTCTCTTAAGTAGCTCTGGTGGTGAAATGGGTAAGGCACATGGCTGTTAACTAGAAGACTGGTGGTTCAAACCTACCACCTGCTGGGAGGAAGTTGGGAGAAAGTTGATGTATTCTACTTCCATAAAGATTTACAGCCTTGGAAACCCTATGGGGGTTGCTATGAGTCAGAATCAACTCAATGGCAATGGGTTTGATCTGGTTTTTGGTCTCTCTCTCTCTCTTTTTTAAGTTAGTCCACTTACTCCCTTGGTTTTAATTATAATTAATACTTATATACATGGGATTTCATTTTTTTTCTCCATAAAAAATTTCCCTTTGAGGCTTGGATGAACATATTCTTCTGAACATCTCTGCTTGATTATCCGATATTTCAGACTCAACATGATTAAATCTAAAGCCCTCACCTTTCTACTCATCTCTTCCTATTATATTTGTCTTAATCAATTATATGTTGGCAAATTTAATTGTTCAAGCCTAAAAACCACAAGTCATTTACAACTCCCTCTTATGTCCCAGCTAGAACTATTGAGAGAACTTTCTAAATATTTATGTAATCTCTTTGTCTCTCTGCATCTCCATTGCCATTAACCACGTCCGGGTCACCAACAATCCTAGCCTGGGTTATTGCAGTAGTTTTCCTAGCTCCAGCCATAAAACCCAAAGTGTTTTTTTAACAAATGCAACCTGGTCATATTACTCTTATGTTTTATTTTAATTTTTCTGTGATAATGTCCATGCTTTCATTGAAAGTACATATCAAACATATTGCAAATGCCTACCTCATTGGCTATTCATTCTACTAGACTGGAAATTACTGCTTAGAGAATGGAGACAAAGTAAAATATTATTCTGTGTACTGTGGTAGTGATGAGCATATTCCAGACTATTAGTCAGTGCATATTTATACAAACTTACTATATTCCCTGGACTATGATGGTTGCTATATACAGAAGAATATAAACTATGTCATTACCGTATTTGATTTTGCTGTCTAGCTGGGAGCAACACAACTAGTTAGATATAAATTAAACAAAGATCATTAAGGTAGTAAATTATGTAGCACTGCCTGTAATCGAACAGATGAGAAGGAGAAATTCAAGTACAAATATTTGAAGAAATATCACTAGAGTTAGGATTGGAGTTGTGTCTTGGAAAACAAATAGGATATGCTAACATTGAAAGAAGAATAAATTCTATTTACAAAACAAAAAGAAAAAGAAGAATCATGTATAAAAGTTAAAAACAAACAACCTAAAACAACTCATATTATTATTATTATTATTTTCTAGAATAGAGAACAGAATGCTGCATACGTATTATCCTTGATTGTAATTACGCTGCGTTAGAGAAACAAGGTATTCTCTGAGAGGTGCAAAGGGTTAACATACTCAGTTGCTAACTGAAAGATTGGAGGTTCGAGTCCACTCAGAAGTGCCTCAGGAGAATGGCCTGGCAATCTACTTCTGAAAAATGAGCCATTGCACACCCTATGGAGTGCTTTGTTACTTGTGGTGATTCAGTCCGGATGATGAAACCGATGTTTTGCCTTTGATCTTCATGCAGGCTGAATTTGTTTTTTATCAGTTTACAGGCAAGACCATGCTTCCCCTGTCCTCAGACTGCTCTACTGCAAAGACATTTCATTTGTCTGTGTTGTAGTTCTGGGTGGTAGTCTTGAAGATATAGATGAGTTGGTGGCATCAAGATTGGAAGAAGGATTATTAACAATTTGCAATATGCAGATGACACAATCTTGCTTACTGAAAGTGAAGATGACTCGAAGCACTTACTGATGAAGATCAAAGACTACAATCTCCATTTGTGGATTAAATCTTAACATATAAAATATGCAAATCCTCAAAACTGGACCAATAAGCAACATCATGATAAATGGAGAAAAGATTGAGATTGTCAGAGCTTTAGTTTTACTTGGATCCACAATCAACACCCATGAAAGCAGCAGTCAAGAAATCAAATGACATATTGCTTTGGGCAAATCTGATGCAAAAGACCTCTTTAAAGTGCTAAGGAATAAAAACCTCACTTTGAAGACTAGGGTGAACCTAACCCAAGCCATATTTACAGTCACCTTATATGCATGTGAAAGTTGCATAAATAAAAGGATGCCCAAAGAAGAGCCAGTGCCTTTGAATTGTGGTGTTGGTGAAGAACACTGAAAATACCATGGAATGCCAGAAAAATGAATAAATCTGTCTTGGGGAAAATACAGCCAGAATGCTCCTTAGAAGGAGAATGGAGAGACTTTGTCCTGTGTTCTTTGGACATATTATCAAGACAGATAGATCCATAGAGAGGGACATTATGCTTAGTAAAGTAGAAGGTCAGCAAAAAACAGGAAGATTGATGAGATGGATTGACACAGTGGCTACAACAATGGGCTCAAACACAGCAAAGATTGTGAGGATGGTGCAGGATTAGGCAGTGTTTTGTCCTGTTATACATAGGATTACTATGAATTGGAAATGACTTGATAGCACCTAGTAATAACAATGTATAAATACCTTTAAAGCTAAAAAACTTTATTTTTGTTAGGCACAATAAAATAAAACTGATACTTTATGCTAATTTATAGTTTCACATGAATATTCAGATGTTGGTTTATTATGTGGACTAATGATGTAGCAAAATGCAATCTAATATACGGAATGCAGTGTAATCTTGTTTTATGTGTATATTATTAGATGTTCTGGTAAAATCTAGAATTCTTTTTTTTTTAAAAGAAATCAGAAAAATTCTGGTTTGAAACAGGTATATTCCATGTGTGATAAAGTTCTTTTATGGAACCCAAGGATGTTAAATGGATTGTACAGTAATGTGAAAGTGTCAATCCTGTATTTAAGGTTGAAAAAGTCATTTCCATTTAAAACTCCTATTTTCTTTTCCTCATCATTTTTTTAAGTCACGTTTGCTGAAATTTCTCATGCTTCATCTCAGTTTCAGCCACATAGTGTGAGGTTCTACAAAAATTCATTTGACCAATTCTGAAACATCTTAATGTAAAAGAGCATTTTTCAGTTAGAAGATGTTTTTTGGAACAAACTAATTTTAAGGTATGGCTATTCAAAATGATTTGGCCTTTACTTAAAGTAATGCTTTTACTTGCCTTTAAATAATTGGAAAGAGTGAATGCGTGATCTTTTGGAACGATGCACTGATCATGGAAATGAATGCTGGCTTGTGCATGGTACTATCTACATGGACTCCTAAGCACTTCTCCTGTGAAGACATTGTTGTTGTTGTTGTTGTTGTTATTTGCCGTCGAGTCGGACCTGACTCATAGAAACCCCTCTTTGGGTTTCTGAGGCAGTATAACTACGGAAGTAGATTGCCCAACCTTCCTTCCAAAGAGTGGCTGGTGGTTTTGAATCACCAGCCTTCTTGTTAGCAGTCAAGTGCCTTAGGCACTATGCTACCAGATCTCCTTGTGAAGACATTGTTGTTGTTGTTGTTGTTATGTGCCGTCGAGTCGGCCCCGACTCATAGCGACCCCTCCTTGGGTTTCCGAGGCAGTATCACTATGGAAGTAGGATTGCCCAACCTTCCTTCAGAGGAGTGGCTGGTGGGTTTGAACCGCCAGCCTTCTGGTTAGCAGTCAAGTGCTTTAGCCACCATGCTAGACATTAGCAACCATGAAATGCCCTTCATAGGAAGATGGCATCTCAAGAGCTCTTCCTGTTGCTAGTGGGGATGAAGGGAAAGATGCAATGTAGCCCAGCAATTCACTCTGTCACACACTCAAGGCTTTCTACACTGTGCTCAATCTTTCCATTTTCACCTATGACAAAAGTAATCCATAACATTTCTCAATATACAACATGGACATTTTTGTTGAGTTATCACCTCATATACATACAAAAGGTGGGCAATAAATAAGAGAGACAGAAGAGGAATTGATGCATTTGAATTGTAGCATTGGTGAAGAATTACCAATCTGTCTTGGAAGAAGTACAGCCAGAATACTCCTTAGAAGCAAGCATGACAAAACTTCATCTCTCACACTTTAGTCATATTATTAGGAGAGGCCAGTCCCTAGATAATGACATCATGATTGTAAAAGTTGAGGGTCAGTGATAAAGAAGACCCCAATGAGATGAATTGACACAGTGGCTGCAGCAATGGGCTTAAACATGGCAACCATCGTGAGGATGATGCAGGACTGGGCAGTGTTTTGCTCTTTTGTACATAGGGTCACTGTAAATCAGAACCTGCTTGATGGCACGTAACAACAAGTGGTTCTGTGACAATTAAGGCATATGCACACAAATATATACATGCATATTTCATAATTGTGATGGTTAATATGGTGTGTCAACTTGGTTGGGCTATGATATTCAGTGGTTTGGCAGTTATGGTATAGTTATGCCCCATGATGAGATCTGATATTATGTGATTTCATCCATGATGAGATCTATTATGAGCAGCCAATTAGTTGAAAGGGAGTTTGCTCAGGTGTGTGCCCTGCTTCCAATATATATGGATGTCCTGACAAAGCTCCCTGGGTTTTTTCTCAATCTGGGATCCTGCATCTGGCTCATATCATCTGAACTCTGGTCCTTTGGACTTGAACCATAGCCTGACAACTTACCTGCCAATCTTGGAATCATCCACCTCCACTGGCAGAAGCCTGCTGTGTTGCCTGCCAATCTTCAGTCTGTTAGCCACTATAGCTATGTAAGTTGGGAAAAGCCTCCAGCCTGATGTCTGACTCACCTACTTGGGAGTTGCCACTCTCTACAACCACATGAGCAATTTCCTTGAGATAAATCTCTCTCTTTCCCTCTCTCTCTCTGTATATGTACACATATAAAAACCAAAATCCTAACTCACTGCCACTGAGTCAGATCTGACTCACAGCAACCCCTCCTTGGTTTCCGAGGTGGTATCACTATGGCAGTATTGTCCAATCTTCCTTCTGAGGAGTGGCTGGTGGGTTTGAACCGCCAGCCTTCTGGTCAGCAGTCAAACGCCTTAGGCATTGCACAAACAGAGCTCC
>NW_006921718.1:8889078-8893390 GCF_000298275.1 Orycteropus afer afer
CAAAAGTGTATTGTTGTTGTTGTTGTTGTTAGGTGCTGTTGAGTCAGCTCCAACTCATAATGACCCTATGTACAACAGAACAAAACACTGCCTGGTCCTGTGCCAGCCTCACAATCCTAGTTATACCGGAGCCCATCGTTGTAGCCATTGTGTCAATCAATCTAATTGAGGGCCTTCCCCTTTTTCACTGACCTTCCCCTTTTTCACTGGCCCTCCACTTTACCAAGCATGATATCCTTCTCTCAGGAATGTTCCCTTCTGACAGCATGAACAAATAAGTGAGGCAAAGTCTGGCCATTCTTGCTTCCAAGGAATATTCCAGCTGCCCTTCTTCCAGGACAGATTTGTTAGTTCTTTTGGCAGTCCATAGTACTTTCAGTATTCTTTGCCAACACCACAGTTCAAAGGCATTGACTCTTTCTTCGGTCTTCTTTGTTCATTGCCCAGCTCTCATATGCATATGAGGCAATTGACAATACCATGGCTTAGATTAAGCAAACCTTAGTCTTCAAGGAGACATCTTTGCTCTTCAGCACTTTAAAGAGGTCTTTTGCAGCTGATTTGTCCACTGCAGTACATCTTCTAATGTCTTGACTGCTGCTTCCATTGGTGTTGATTGTGGAACCAAGTAATATGAAATCTATAACAACTTCAATCTTTTATCCATTTATTATCATGGTGCTTATTGGTCCAGTTGTAAGGATTTTCATTTTCTTTATATTGAGATGTAATCCATACTGCAGACTGAAGTCTTTAATCTTCATCAGTAAGTGCTTCTAGTCATCCTCACTTTCAGCAAGCAAAGTTGTGTCATCTGTGTATTACCAGTTGTTAATGAGTCTTTCTCCAATCCTGATGCTGTGTGTGGTGGTTATGTTTGTGTGTCAACTTGGCTGGGCCTGGTTGAGTGGCTGGGCATCTGGTGGTAGTTATTCCCCATGATGAGACTGGCAATCATCTCCTTGGTGGGATCTACCACAAGTAGCTAAGTAGCTGTTTTGGGTATGTGGTCTGCTTGCTGTATGTAAGAAGCAGCTTTGGGAATGGTCTTAAGCTTATGGCACACTTGGACCCTGCATGTAGCCATATCATTGTTCAGTGGCCTGTCATGCTCTCCCAACCTTGGGACTTACAATAGACTTAAATTAATGGCTTGCCATGTGGTTTGGTAACATCGGGACTGTGCCTTTTTACTTGTCAACATTGGGTTTGTCAGCCTCAGCAGCCAGCAGCTGTCTGAGTGAAGAAACGCCTCTAGCTCCATTGGCAAAGCTGGACCCCAAGGTTGAGGGGCTTTCATCCATCCCCTAGAGCCTGGCACTTTGAACTTGGACTTAAAGCCTCCAAATTTTAAGAGAATAAACTCCTGTTTGTTAAGGACATCCATTTATGGTGTATTCTTGTCAGAGCAGCATGAAGTAACCAGAACACCATGCTCTTCACATAGTCCAGTTTTTCAGATTATTTGTTCAGCATACAGATTGAATAAGTATGGTGAACGGATACAACCCTGACACACTCCCTTCTTGATTTTAAACCATTCAGTATCCTCTTCTGTTAGAACAATAGCTTCCTGGCCTATGTACAGTTCCTGATGAGCACAATCAAGTGTTCTGGAATTCCCATTCTTCTCAACGTTATCCATAATTTGTTATGATCCACACAATCAAAAACGTAGCCAATGAAAAACAAATAAATATCTTTCTGATATTCTTTGCTTTGAGCCAAGATCCATCTGACACCTGCAATGATATCCCTCATTCCACTTCCTCTTCTGAATTCAGCTTGCAGTTCCATAAGTTCTCTGTCAGTATACTGCCATAACCGTTTTTAGATTATCTTCAGCAAGATTTTACTTGCTTGTGTTATTAATGATATTGTTCAATAATTTCCACATTCTGTGGGATCACCTTTCTTTGAAATGGGTACAAGTATGTATATCTTCCAGTCAGTTGGCCAGGAAGCTGTCTTCCAAATTTCTTGGCATAGACAAGTGAGTGCCTCTAGTGCAGCATCTATTTGTTGAAACATCTCAATGAGTATTCTGTCAATTCCTGGAGCCTTGTTCTTTGCCAATTCCTTCAATACAGCTTCAACTTCTTCCTTCAGTATCATTGATTCTTGATCATATACAACCTCCTGAAATGGAAGAACACTGACCAATTCTTTTTGGTACAGTGACCATGCATATTCCTTCCATCTCCTTTTTTTATGTTAAAACTTAGGTTAAAGCTATATATATATATATATATATATATATATTATTGTGCTTTAGATGCAGATTTATGGAGCAGAATTTGTTTTACATTCAACATTTCATGTAGGTTTGGTTTCACTCCCCAATTACCATCCCCAACCCTAACCCACTCTCCTCCCCCTTCCCAGTGACCCACCCCTTCCTGTGCCCTTCTTAGTTATGCAGTCCTGTCTGTCCAGCTTTCATCTGTGTAAATGTTGTTCCTCTGGTGTCCCATGGCCGATTGCTTCAAGGGATGTATCACTATAGAATAGGTGGGTGTGTCATCACCCTGGGCTGAGTGTTCTGCATATAAATCTTGCTTACTGTTGGGCTGAGAGCCAGCCCTTGGGAGTGAGTTTTATCCCAGACCCAAAGTATATCCCAGGGCTATAGTCTTGGGGGTCCCACTGAAATCTATCCAACCAATAGGTCTGGTCATTATTGTGTTTTTTATTTTTTTCCCACGTTTTTCCTCCCACTCTATCCAGGATCTCCAGTTTTGATTCCTTCCCAAGTGTTTGACATTGGTAGCTGGGCCCATATAGTTCTTCAGGTCTCAAGGTCCATCATGTCCTAGGGCTTACTGTTTCCAAATGCTCATGGTTTTCTTCACTCTTCTTCACTTCTGATGATAGGAGACCATTAGCTGCATCTTAGATAGCTGCTTGAAAGCTTTTAAGACCCCAGTTGCTACTCACCAAAGTAGATTGTGGAACAAGACTTTCATGTATTTTGTTGTGCCAATTGAGTCTGGTGTCCACCAATACTATGGTCCTGAGTCAGCAGATCTGGTGGATCTTTCTCCCACTGTGTCTGGCTATCTATGAACAATTATTCTATGTCTGTCTTCTATTGCTTCTGTGATGATTACAGGTATTTTGTATCACCACTATCTGTGCAAGATTAACCTCAGCTGAATCTATCCTTGGTCTAGAGTATATTTCTATTTTGAACAGTTTAGGGGGATGAGCTTGTCTGTCACTTTGTCATATTGTGGTGGCTTGTGTGTTTCTGTGAGGCTAGAGGCTGTGCCACTGGTGTTTCAAACACCAGCAGGGTTGCACGTAGTGGACAGGTTTCAACGCAGTTTACAGAATGAGACAGACTAGGAAGAAGGAAGAGGCATTCCACTTCTCAAATAACTGGCCAGGGAAAACCTTATGAATAGCAGAAAAATACTGTCTGGTACATTACTGGGAAACTTTATGAATAGCCCAGAAACATTGTCCTATACATCGAAGGAAGATGAGCCCCTTAGGTCAGAAGGCACTCAAAATATGACAGGGAAAGAACTGCCTCACCAGAGTAGAGTTAACCTTAATGATATGGAGAAAGTAAAGCTTTTGGGACCTCCATTTGCTAATGTGGCATGACTTAAATTGAGAAGAAACAGCTGCAAACATCCTTTAATAATCAGAACATGGAAAGTACAAAGGTGAATCTAGGAAAATTTGAAGTTGTCAGAAATGAAATGGAATGTATAAAGATTGATATCCTAAGCATTAGTGACCCAAAATGGACTGGTTTTGGCCATTTTGAATCAGACAACCATATGATCTACTATGCCAGGAATGACAATTTGAAGAGGAATGGTGTGGATTTCATCATCACAAGGGATGTTTCAAGATCTATCCTTAAGTACAGTGCTGTCAGTGATAGGTTAATATTCATATGCCTACAAGGAAGACCAGTTAATATTACTATTATTCAAAATTACGCACCAACCACCAAAGCCAAAGATGAGGAAATTGAAGATTTTTATCAAATTCTGCAGTCTGGAATTGACTGAACATGCAACCAAGGTGTGTTAATTATCACTGGTGATTAGAATGCAAAAGTTGGAAACAAAGAAGAATCACTGGTAGCTGGAAAATTTAGTCTTGGTGACAGAAGTAATGCTGGATATTGCTTGATAGAAATTTGAAAAACCAACAACTTATTCATTGCCAACACCTTTTTTTCTCAAAAACACAAATGATGGAGGTGGGGCAAGATGGCGGACTAGGCAGAAGGATTGCACAGACCCTCTTCAACAAAGAAAAGGGAAACCAATTAACACAGACACAGAAGATA
>NW_006921718.1:8924353-8931709 GCF_000298275.1 Orycteropus afer afer
CTGTAACCCTGGGGCTGACTGCTCTTCTGTCTGGGTTCCTGGCTTTTATCCCCTTTCTCCTGCTCTTCTGGCCTGCTACTCTACCTCATATCACATAAAAAAAAAAAAAAAAAGCCAAACAAATACAGATGAAATAAGATATAAATGAGAAGGGCAAAATTGGAGAGCTTTTAGAAGAAAACATGACAGAAGAAACATCTAAATCATAGTGACCCTTCCTTTGTTTTCCTAGGCAGTATCACTATGGAAGTAGATTACACAGTCTTCCTTCCGAGGAGTGGCTGGTGGGTTTGAAAAACCAGCCTTCTGGTTAGCAGTCAAATGCATTTGGCACTAAGCTACCAGAGCTCCCAGAAGATGGAATACCCATTGAGATGTTTCAACAAACAGATGCCACACTGGAGGCACTCACTCATCTATGTCAACACATTTGGAAGACAGCTACCTGGCCATTTGACTGGAAGAGATCCATATTTGTACCCATTCCAAAGAAAGGTGATCCTCCAGAATGTTGAAATTATTGAATAATATAATTAATATCACATGCAACTAAAATCTTGCTGAAGATAATTCAAAAATAGTTGCAACAATTTATTGACCCCTTCATTCGAGGGGTTGTGGGTCTGTAAACTGGATCAAGTCTGGTAGTTGACTGAGGGCCATGATTCTGTATTCTGGCAATTCAATCTATCTAGACTGCTGTTCATGTGACCCAGAATTCTGTTTATACAGATCAAGTAAATATTTAGTAGGTTTCATATATATTTCACTTCTAGGACCACTCTGTCTCAGTAGCCAATGCCATAAATCCACGAGTCAGATTATCCTGATTACTGCTTTGACTCTGATGTACATTACAGTAACCACACCCACCTTGTCTGAGTCAATTAACTGCTGCCACTTAACCCCTACTACCATAGGGTCCAATCAGCCCTATTGTAGTTAAGTGTCTTAATTCAATTAGAGCAGTTCCCACTGTCAAATCCAGCTTACATAAAATAGCCATCACAGCAGTTTTCAAGGATGCTGGGCCTCCCTACACAAATTTGTTCCTCACCATAGTGGTAAAATGTGTGATCTCTGGGCTCTCCATTTCTGGGTCTATGGATCTAATCTGATAAATCCATTCTAATGCGCCAATTTCCCTAAGCCTTTGGATACCTTCTTCTACATTATACAAAAGCAGGTCTAGCACTTCAATTTAACTTCATGTAGTCCACTGCATAATCTATGCTTCAGTAAGCCCCAAATAAGCAATTAGATCTTTTCCCAATCTCTTGAGCTGAAACATTGAATGAAGAATCTGTGCTTAGTGCACCTAAGTCAATAAACTCAGACAGGTCCAATGTTACATTCCTTACACCATTATCACACATCCTCAATAGCCATTCCCAGACATACTCTCCAGATTTCTGTTTGTACATGTTAGCAAATTCAAGCAGGTTTTTTTTGGGTGTAGTGTACCACTTCCTCAGTCAAACTTTGTACTTCACTTTTTGGGGCTTGCTTGGACTTAAATCTAGTTATAGGCCTAGAAGCAACAATAGGTGGTTGGGGCAGTTCCTGAGAACATTCAGCAACCTCTTGCATGAGATCTGCTTCAGGCAATGATTCAGCAAGAATAATCAGGTTAATTCCATCAAATTGAGGTGGACAGGTTAATAGTTTTATGGTAATCTCTTCGAATAGGAGGTTGGTGCTGTTGGCAGAAGAGATTCAATAGAATTTAGGGGCTCCACCTCCCCATCTTCCTGACTGTCTGCCCATATGTCTCCATCCCAGGTTTCAGGATGCCATGTATTTCTAATCAATGCCCTCACTTTAACTTCGAACACTATTCTGGCTTGGCAATTCAATTGGCATTATAATTCAGCCAACCTTACAATAAGACTCTGGATTTGGTTTTTGGCAATATCAGCTCTTTTCCTAGAAGAAATAAGGCTTTCTTTCAGGGTGCAATTAGAGACCTTGAGGTCTTTTGTGCAGTGCTTGAGCTGTGACTCAGCAGTCCTGAGCTCATTTCGCTCTTTCACCGCTTTGTCTAGTGCAAGTAAGGTCAACCAACCAGCTTCATTATACTCCTCATGCTGACAAAATTGCAGAAAAGTATCAAACATGTGATCACCCAGAGTCTTTCTTCTCAACAATACTTGGTCTATTGGTGGTGTTATTTTGTTTATTAATGTTGCCACCTCACACCACAGATTAACAGGACCCTCTTTACTAACGGAGGCAGAGGCAACAGTGCCTTTATGATTAATCAAACCAGAGAACCAAAACAGAATCAGTGAGAACCAACTTAGGGAAATCATTCTTACGATTTTGTCCCTCTAGAATCACTATTGGTACCAAATGTGTTAGGTAAAACTTAACCTCATCATGTTTCCAGAAAAGCAAAACCAGTAAAGCTTGTGTGTACGTGTATATGTATGTATGTGTGCATGTGTGTGTATACATATATATATATATATATATATATGTATATATACACACACACACACACACACAGATATATATAGAGAAATATATCTTAGGAAAATGGCTTACACTGTTATAAAGGCTGGCAAGTCCCAAGTTCCTGGATCAAACGTCAAGCTGGAGGTGTTTCCCACAGCTGCAGGAACTGATGAGCTCAGGATGGGCAGGCAGTATAACAGGCTGCTGACTTTGGCAGATGATGAATCCAAGATCAGCAGACAAAATGGTGGGTTGTTGGCTGATAGGACAGTTGTAGGTAGCAAGACAGGATCCAGATTCACAGAAGGCTCCTGGGTTTTCTCAGGACATCCAATTATATATTGGAAGCTATCCACACCCTAATGAAACTCTCTTTCAACTGATTTGCTGCTCAAAGTATGTACATCAGATGTCATCATGGGAAAGACCACACTGCAATTACTTAAACTACTCAGAATCATGGTCCAGAAAACTTGACACACAACCATCACATGCCTTTTCAAATTGTCTACTTCAGTCTTTGTTAGTTTAGGTAAGTTAAGTTTATGTAGTTAAGGTTACGTGTCAGTTTGGCTGGGCCTGATTTTGAGTGGCTAGACAGCTAGTGATTCCCCATGATGGGGTCTGGTAATCAACTCCATGGTGGAATCTACTGTGAGCAGCTGAGCAACTGCCTTAGGGATGTGGTCTGCTTCTAGTACATAAGAAGAAGCTTTTAGAAAGGTCTCTGAGCTTTCTGGAACATTTGGATCCTGCATTTGGCCTAGTCATCAGTGAAAGTCCTGTCATTTTGTCAGGACTAATCTTGGGACTATTTTTGGACTTGAACTAGTGGCCTGCTGTGTTTCTTGATAATCTTGAAACTGTGACATTTTATTTGTTGAGGTTTGTCAGCCTCAGTAGTAAGCAGCTGCCTGAGTTAAGAAAAGCCTCCAGCTTCAGTGGGCCAGGAGCAAGAGGCAGAACTGAAGACCAAGGTCTAGTGCCCCTAGAGCTGGCACTTTGAATTTGGACTTCTAGCCTCCAAAACTGTAGAATAAATCCCTGTTTGTTAAAGTCTTCCACTTGTGGTATTTCTATTATAGCAGCCCTAGAAAAACAAAACATAGAGCATGTGCTTCTAGACATTTGCCCATTTCAGCTAGGTTTTTAAATTTGTTAGAGGGAAGTTCCTCATAGTATTCTGTTATTATCCTTTTTAATTTGGTTGATTCTCTGTGAAATCATCCATTTCATTTCTTATTCATGCTATTTGCATCTCCTCTTTCTTTTCCTTGGTTCAACTTGCCAGTTCTTTGTCATTTTTGTTAATCTTTTTGAAAAACCAACTAAAGCAATTTGGTTTTGAAGGACTGTTCTTGTTTGCTTTTTCTCTGGCTGTAACTACAAAGTTTCCCTACCTGCCTCTAAAATCTTTAGAGTAGTAGAGTAAACAAACCTCTTTCAATAAGCTCAGAGTGTTGCATTTTAACTCTTATTCAAGTCACTCCTTTGGATTAAAAGGTATTCTTTCTCAAGATTAGTGACTTTGGACCCTTGCCTGCAAGCATGCTATACACTAAAGAGCAGAGTTCCCCAGTTGCCACTGAGTTAGACTCATGGCAACCTGTATGTGTCAGAGTAGAACTGTACTCATATGATTTTCAATGGCTGGGTTTTCCAAGTAGGCCACCAGGCCTTTCTCCCAAATTGATGCTGGTTGTACTCAGGCCTCCAACCTTAGGCCACTAGGCCTTTCTCCCAAATTGATGCTGGCTGTACTCAGGCCTCCAACCTTTTGGTTAGTGGCTGAGCATGTTAACTGTTTGCACCACCCAGGATCACCCTAGTAGAGTTAATTCTGAAACAAAGATAACCTGTTGTAGTTATGGTAAGGAGAGCTAAGGAAAGGTGATTTATGCGTGCCAGCTCCAGTGTTAGCAGCTGAACAGCCTTCTCTTAGAAAGGCCTGTGGAACCTATGAGAATGAGAATGAGGAAGTCAGGATGCAGAGTCAGGACCTGATTCTTTTTTCAATTTTCTGCTAACGGTATGGCTGCTGCTGCTGTTTTTGTTTTTAGTGGCCATAAAGTAGATTCTAATCCATGATGACTTCAAATGTACAGAGTAGATCTGGTTCATAGGTATTCAAGGCTGTGACCTTTCAGAAGATCACCAGGCTTGTCTTCCAAGGCACCTCCAGGTGGGTTCAAACCACCAACCTCTTAGTGGTTAAAAACTTAACCGTTTGTGCTACCCAGGGATTTCTGAGAGTATGGCAGGGTTTATGTAAAGTGAGTCCTTACAATAACACCCAATAAATATATCCAAGAATAGCTTCACCTTCTTCACAAACTCCAATAAACATTTTTGACTTCATGAGATTAGTTTTAGATCTTTTCTTTTTTCCCTCTCCAGAGAGATTTAAACCCAAGAGACAGCTTTCCCCATACAAATCAGTGGGGATTGAAGTAGATTCAGTGCTAGAGATTAAAGTGGGAGGAGAGGGCATTGAGGAAAGTAGGAGGAAAAGATAAGATTGAAAATTAGCACTCTACATAAAAATGGAAAGAGCTGGGAGCCAATGGGATCCAGGTAGGCTACATTTCCTCCACTTCATCATGACCTCATGGGGCTGTTTCCTGCAAGTCAGCCACCAGCTCTTTGTGCCTAAGCCATTATTTCTGAACCAAAATCTCTGCATTTAAGAATGACTCTTTGAATCATAATATAAGCTTTCTTTTTTTTTTTATTTTTTAATGTTATTACATTTATATAATAGGGAGCTGAGTGCCATGAAGACATTCTAGATAGAAGAGTTATTAATAGTGAATGTGATTCTGGTCTTTTATTTATGATAATTTTTTTCTTTTAACTCCACACTAGAATTAACTCAACACTGCAATTCAGGTATTGATTTGGAATCTGAAATTTTAATTTGTTACCTTAATCAGAATCTGGGGTATTTAGACAGCATTTCCCTTTCCCCTGTGGAATGTCACTGTGTGACTGTCCTCTGGCATCTCTCTTCTTTTTCTTTTCTAGCCTCACTTTGGTTTTTTAATGTCTCCCCCAGGGCATTGCCAATTATTTATGACATACTTTTTCTTGTAAGATCTAGTTGGAAAACCTGTTCCTATGGAAACTGCTGTTTTCAAACAGGATGGTTTCAACTTCAAAACAATATCATCAAATATGCAACAGCACATATATCTTTTAGTGGCAAGCATATTCTAATGATCTGTGAAACCAAATCTGAAAATCTGAACATTGAAAAAAAGAGAGAGAAGATGCATCTGATTGAGTGGGTGATGAGGTGATTACCAGAAAAAAATTTCTGGGAATTAGTTTGACTTGATATATTTGGGAAAGTCTTGTGAGCAGAGAGCATAGACTTCAAAATTATGTTTAGCAGAGACTTGTGACTATTCTGTCATGAGCTAGATTTGAGTCTGACTAAACCTTGGTGTTTAACATTTTTCTGTTTTCAGTCTACTCTTTGATATTAATCCCCTACTGTAATCTGTTCATTCAAAACGCAGTCACTGGCAACATAGTACACAATGCTACATTTGATAACCAGAGTATGCATTAGCCTATTACCCAGTAATAGTTTATTTTCTTTTTCCTACTGTTTATTCATTTCAATGCCAAGAAAAGGGAGGACAATGTACCACTGAGCTATACTTCTTACAGAGTTCTGTTAATCAAGTTACTAATGCAAAATCACTCTATAGCTTCTATTGATATTTTTTCTTTTGTTTGTTGAGAGACAGTCATTTTCTCTTATGGCATTCAAAAGCAAATTTTGCTAGTTACCATGGCAATAGTTTTAAAGTCAGTATCATTCTAATGCTCCATCATGACCTATTATGATATGGGTTGGATTTGTTGTAGACTTCATTTGTCCATCAATCATACTGGAGAATGGCGAATGAAGAGGAAGGAGAAAGAAATCAGGGAAAGGAGAATGAGAGAGAGAGAGAGAGAGAGAGAGAATTATACTATTGCATAAAAATGATTCTAGATAATTTCAGGGTGGCATGTTGTATGGAGGAGAAATCATTCTTTTAATCCTTATTCAATTGCAATACAATATAAATTCAAGCACAGATTATTAATTAATTCAACTGTCAGGAGTGTGCGCTTGTGTTTTGTTTTAAGCCAGGAGACTCCCTAGATGTGTATAAATAACCAGGGAAAACATCAGAATGTTCAGATTAAATATGAGCTTTTAGAGTCCCTGCTGAGAGGTTCACACAAGTCTTTAGCTTGCTCACTCCAGGACCTGATTCAGGACTGGCAGCCTCTCCTTTAATGTGTATCATTTCTGAGTGAGGCCTAGAAGCAAGGGGCCCCTGGGAGGTAAGTGGTATAAAATGCAAAGCAATACTATTCACCTGTATCTTGATTCTTGCTCAAAAGGCAGCATCCAGCTTTTGAATGGAAAGTCTGCTTACATATGGCCAGAATATGTTTCATCTTTTTTTTCTTCTGTCTTAATCCCAAAATTTTCACTGTCAGTTACCTCTTACACACAGAACTCCCCACCTTCTTCCAAAGTAAAAAAGTCTTTGTGTTGATTTTTAAAATTTATAAAATCACATAATCATAATATTTTGTTTCTGTATAGACATTAACTATCTATTACATGCATTTACAAATGAAGGTGATATTGGTTCTTTTTTTTTTAAATTTTGATTTGGGTGAAGATTTACAGAGCAAATTCACTTTCCATACAGCAGTTCACACACCCTGTCTCATGTCATTGACCACGGTTTACCATAATGCAACAGCTCCCCTCCCACTTCCTCCCCATAGTTACCTCTTTCCAGTGTCCATCCCTCCATACTCTCCTGCCCCCTAAGCTGTCTCCCTGTGCATAAGCAGCCCTTCCTTCTCCCATGATTGTTCTCTCCA
>NW_006921718.1:8935236-8935890 GCF_000298275.1 Orycteropus afer afer
ATAAATATTTATTATGGTTATATCTTCATGTTCAATTGATCCTTTAATCATTATATAATATCCTTCTTTGTCTCATATGATGGTTTTTGTCTTAAAGTCTATTTGATCAGAAATTAATATTGTCACTCCTGCTCCCTTACAGTTGCCATTTGCTTGATATATCTTTTTCCAACCTTTGATTTTTAGTGTATTTTTGTCTTTATCTCTAAAGTGTGTCTCTTGTAGGTAGCATATTGATGGGTTTTGTTTTCTTATCCAATCTGCAGCTCTCCATCTCTTGAGTGGTGTATTTAATCCATTAACATTCAGGGTAATTATTGATAAGTTTGAATTTGTTGTTGTCCTTTTGTTATGTGTTTTTTCATGGTGTCCCTGCTTTCTTTGTTCCATATTATTTTCTGTGCTGAGCTCGTTATGTTTCTGAATCGTGTTATCATTTCCTTTGTTGCTGTTGTTTTAGTATATGCTGAATATTTGTGCTTGTCCTCTTTTTTATTGTGATGTGAAGGTTTATCCTTTTTCTTTGAGGTTACCTTATAATTTATAATTTTATCCCCAGGTTTAGAACAGTCCATTCTATCTTTCAACATTCTTAACTTCCTCACCATTTAGAAATTCTGTGACTACACAGTCTTTTCCCTCTTTTTGTTTGTA
>NW_006921718.1:8937185-8940865 GCF_000298275.1 Orycteropus afer afer
TTTTTAGGTTAATTCTTAGGTCCTACCACCAGTTGGGAATCTGCAAGCTGCCTGTACCATCAGGGTCGCTCAGGTCGCTGTCAGACCGCAGCTCCGTATGTCTCCTTTTTTTTTGGTATTTTCACACAAATTCTTCTGCTAGTTGGGGTTTAGTCCACTTCTGTATCCTTCCCTTCAAGTTTCAGGGGTCCAAGATTATTTTCTGTGTCTGTGTTAATTGGGTTCCCTTTTCTTTATTGAAGAGGGTCTGTGCAGTCCTTCTGCCTAGTCCGCCATCTTACCAGAACTCCCTGAGATATTGGTTCTTGAAAGATAAAAAATATATCTTCTTCTTCTTATTAAAGTGAACATGATTTGAAGCACTTATTCATGAAAACTAAGGACTATAGTCCAGTATGGATTGTACCTCAATATAAACAAAATGAAAATCCTCACAACTGGACCAATAAGCAGCATCATGATAAATGGAGAAAAGATTGAAGTTGTCAAAGATTTCATATTACTTGATTCCACAATCAACACAGTAGAAGCTGTTGTTGTTGTTATTTGCCCTGGAGTTGGACTCGACTCAAAGCAACCCCTCCTTGGGTTTCTGAGGCAGTATCACTACAGAAGTAGATTGCCCTACCTTCCTTCTGAGGAGTGGCTGGTGAGTTTGAAACGCCAGCCCTCTGGTTAGCAGTCAAGTGCCTTAGGCACTATGCTACCAGAGCTCCCACAGTAGCAGCAGCAGTCAAGAAATCAGACCATGTATTGCACAGGGCCAATCTGCTGCAAAAGTCCTCTTTAAAGTGCTGAAGAGAAAACATGTCTCTTTGAAGACTAAGATGTCTTTAGCCCAAGCCATGGTGTTTTCAATCACCTCATGTACATGTGAAAGCTGGAAATGATTAAGGAAGACTGAAGAAGAGTTCATGCTTTTGAGTTGTGTTGTTGGCAAAGAATACTGAAAGTATCATAGACTGCCAGAAGAATAAACAAATCTGTCCTGGAGGAAGTGTATCTGGAATGCTCCTTGGAAGCTACAATGACCAGACTTCATCTCATCTATTTTGGTCACATTGTTAGAGGAGACGATTCCCTGGAGAAGGATATCATTCTTTGTAAAGTAGAAGGTCAGCGAAAAAGAGGAGGGCCCTCAATGACATGGGCTGACACAGTGGCTGCAATGATGGGCTCAGATACAGCAAGTATTGTTAGGCTGGTGCAGTACTGTGTAGTGTTTTGTTTTATTGTACATAGGGTTGCTATGAGTTGGAGTTGACTTGATGGGCACTGTTCTGGTACCTATACCACACTATATTTTTGGTATATACAGGAATATACCACAAATGGGGTCACCTTACCAAACAGGAGTTTATTCTTACAATTTGGAGGCTTTAGGTCCAAATTCAAAGTGCCAGGCTCTAGGGACTGGGTGAAAGCCCCTCAACCTTGGAGTCCAGCTCTGCCTCCTGCTCCTGGCCCAAGGGAGCTAGAGGCACTTCTTCACTCAGAAAGCTGCTGGCTGCTGAGGCTGAGAAGCCCCAAAATTGACAAGTAAAAAGGAACAGTCCCGATTTTACCAAACCACATGGCAGGTCCATTAACTTAAGTCCATTGTAAGCCCCAAGGTCAGCAGAGCATGGTAGGCTGCTGAACAATGACACGGCTACATGTAGTGTCCAAGCGTGCCATAGGCTAGAAACCATTCCCAAGGCTTCTCCTTATACACAGGAAGAAAACCACATCCCAAAGGCAGCTATGAGCTGCTTGTGGTAGATCCAACCATGGAGGTGATTGTGAGTCTCATCATGGGGAATAACTACCACCAGCTGCCCAGCCACTCAACCAGGCCCAGCCAGGTTGACACAAAAACACAACCTCCATAGACACCTGACAACTACAGTATTTATATATATAAAACAGAATGATACATAAATTATATAAACAGATATATACTATGTGTGTGGCATTATAAATTCATATGTGAATTATTATTTTTTAAAATATCAAAAAACTGCAGAAAAAACAACAAGAGATGCCTATCAAACTAGATGCCTAGTTGTATCCTTTGTTCATTCATTCTCCTGTTTGTTCATCAACACTGATTTGTACCTTGTCTAGGCACTTGGCACAGAAACAATAAACATGGTCTCTGTCCTCAGGGCGAAAAATATTGTCAAAAAAGTTTTCACAAAGCAATTGCCAATGAGTTGATAACCCATGGTGACCCTGCATGTCAGAGTAGATGTCTACTCCATAGGGTTTTCAATGGTATAGCTTTTTGGAAGCACATCACCAGACCTTTCTTCAGAGTAGGCTCTGGGTGGGTTTGAACAGTCAACATTTTGGTCAAGCGTGTAACCATTTGTGCCATGCAGGTACTCTAAAAAGACTTTTTAAAAAAGGTTTTTCGGGGGAGGGATAATGAAAAAAGTGTTGAGGAAATCTTGACTTAGTGCAAGCCCCTAATGTAGCAGTCCTAGGTAGGTTCACTGACCTGACCAATTTTTACAGATAGTGGCACAAACAGCTCTAGATCTCAAATCTCTGACTTCCTCACACAATTTCTACATTTATTTAGCAAACACTTCTTGTGTGTCTGCTATGTTGAGGATTTGAGATATTCAAACAAAAATGACATAGTCCCTGACATCAAGGAGACTGAAGAGAATCTGATGATTATAGTATAATGGGATAAGTGTTATAATAACAGTTGAACATCATGTAGATCCCCTACTCAACCAAGTACTCTGATAGTCATGTAGAATAACTCACTTGATTTTGATTTATTGTACATCAGCCATGGAAATTATATCATGATCAGAATCCAACAGAAAGTCAGGAGAAACTAATAAAATTAATAAATTGATTAACTTAATCTATTTCATATTTCTATGATCTTGACATTCATTTTCTCATCAGCTTGTTTTTTGGGGAATATACAATTTACTTCATTAGGATGTGATGTAACACTAGACTTAGACAGACTGGACCTGAATCCCTGGTTTTTGTCCTTCTCAGTCAGCTAGATAATTTGCTGTTAGCCTTAAACTGCTTATGTCTCTGAAATTTTGTTTTCTCATCTATTGGCTTCGTAAGATTTCTCTGAAAATTAAATCTCACAAAAGCTGTACTCAAACCTAAGAAGATACTCAGGTATTCCTCTGATCAACTGAAATGGGGACTAGTATCGTGTATCATAAGCTAAATTACTTTACTACTTACTTGTGCTCTGGTACTTGAGGCCTACTCTTTGGAGTTAAATTTTTGAACTCAGGGGGATCCATGAGTGGTTCAACACAAACTTTATTGATTGAGTTAAGAATTTATTACATGAATCATTGTTGGCTTCTGAGGAGATTCACTGGGGAGAAATGTGACTTGCCCCTGCTGAATGCAGTCGAATCAATGAAAGCTGGAAGAGCAAGAGGAAACTAGGTGCTCACATTTGAGTAATCTTTCAGTAAGTGGATCTCTGGAAATGACTGGGCACTTTGGCTTTTGCTGTAGGTATTTCTGTGTGGAAATACATAAGGAATACCCAAATGAAGACAAAAAAAATGCTATTTATTCAGATTTTTCTATAGCAATGGAGTTAGCCACCATCACTTCACATTTGGTAGTGTGAGTCAATCTGAAGCCAGAGTTCTAGCAGCCTCCAGGAAAATCTTTAACCAGAAACCTTTTAGTGTCAG
>NW_006921719.1:0-574 GCF_000298275.1 Orycteropus afer afer
CTACTGTCTAGTTCCACTTTGGCCGATGAGGTTAGAGATTTCTATTGTGTCTCCATCCCATTAGCAATTTCATCTGCTATTTTTCTAGGATAATTGATAAATTCCTCAAAGATTTATCTCATTTAACTATACCATAAGTAGAAATAAAAACTCTTAAAAATGACCAACCTCAAACTGAGTCTTGGACCAATGGATTTTCTTCTGACCTTTGCTTCACAATATGTAACAATTTCATGACATTTTTCAGTATTTACTACCGTTATGAATATCTAAGGGTAATCCCAAAGTTCATTGTGCACACATTCACCAAGAATCTAAACAAGGAATTGCCCATGTAAATTTACTATCATTTGTAATGATATCATCTTTACTAGTATAATTAGATCTACCGCACAAAAATAAGAACCGCTGAGGGGCATGGAATTTTGGGGGGGAGGAAACAGAAGGTATAGAAAAATTTACATGTGACAACCAAGTTTGCATTTGTGAATTATCACAAATAGTCTCCCTGACTGCAATTATATATAAGTAAGCTTTTCCCAATATTCATTATTATGGGCATGAGGAGGGGGCA
>NW_006921719.1:2247-2927 GCF_000298275.1 Orycteropus afer afer
TAGCATAATTATTTACTGCTTCATGTACAGCTTTCCAAAAATGACCTCAAAAATATTGTTTCTTTTTTGTAAAGTTTTATCCCATCCTAAATGATTTTTTTGATGGTAACTGTAGAATATGGATAATTACAATTCTTTTGGGAAGACTAGAGTTTGATCAGGTCCAATACAAAGATGTGTATCAGAATTTAAAGTACAGCCCTCCTTTACACAAACTTGCTGTTCTGATGGGCATATAAAGGAGCCCTGCTGCCACAATGGTTAAGTGCTCAGCTACTAACCAAAAGTTCAGTGCTTAGAGCCCACCAGACGCTCCATGGGAGAAAGATGCGAGAGTCTGCTTCCGTAAAGATTTACAGCCATTTAAACCCTATGGGGCAGATCTACTGTGTCACATAGGGTCACTGTGTCACATAGGGTCAAATTAATTCAGTGCAACAGATTTGGAATTTGACAGATGTGTAGCTGTGTCGTATAAAGACAGACTGTGCAACCTAGCATCTGTTATATTCCTGGGATCTCTGATGATGCTGGAGGTAAACTTGACTTCCATTCCTAACATACGGTGCACCTTATTCTGTTCCCAAAGTGTGTGTATCCAGGATGGTAATTATCTCGTCCTACCCTCAGCCGTTAATAACAGTCTATGAGTGGTGTCATGTTTACCATACACATAATAA
>NW_006921719.1:4890-6177 GCF_000298275.1 Orycteropus afer afer
TTTTTTTTTTTTTTTCAATAGTAGGTAAAGGAAAAGTTAATATCAATTCTTTCCTCTTTGGGCCTATGGAAATAACTTCAGCTGAAATAAGATGCACCAAGTATGTTACTGTAGGCTACTGTAGGCTGGCAAATGGCAGTATTCCCTCAGACACCTTGTGCTTCTTAAAACAACAGAATGCTATCTTCAATATGATTTTGTATGGATCTGGTACAAATTATTAGGTTATATATGTATTGTAATAATACTGACACATGCTTAAACTGAAATGTGGCCAAATCTGAACGCAATCCTTGTGAAAGTTAGTAGGACTTTTGGTAAGCCCTTGTGGGAGAAATGTCCATGTAAATTGTTGACTTTTCCCAGGTAAAAGCAGATAAATATTGAATATGTTTGTGAACAGGGATACTGAAGAAGCACTATGGAGATGTATGACTACAGCATCACTTAGTACCTGGGCTAAAAATAAATGAGCATTAGGAACTACAGGGGAACTCTGGTAGCATTGTGTCTAACGCACTTGTCTGCTAACCAGAAGTCTGGCGGTTCAAACTCTCCAGCCACTGCTTGGAAGGAAGGTTGGGCAATCTATTTCCATAGTGATATTGCCTAGCAAACCCAAGGAGGGGTTGCTATGAGTCGGTCCGACTCAAGGGCAAGTAACAACAGGAACTACAGGGAACCTAGGTATTGTAATGTAATGTATAGCCCTTAAATCCTGAACAAATCTCTACCCTCTATTGTGGTGTCTTGAGAGGAAAAATAAGAGTGTTAAAAGGACTACTGAATGGTATAGTTAAACTTTGTTGGAGGAAATCTTGAATAATAGCTTCTACCCCTGTTATAAGTACAGGGTTTAATGGATACTGGGCTATTTTAGGCAAAGCTTTGGAACTGTCTTTTTGAACTTGGATAGGTTCAGTGGACAAGGCTTTTCCTACATCTGCGGTTGTATTTTCTCAGAGTTCAGTGAGTATTTGTTTCAATTCTTCTTTTTCGTCCCTGGGCTTTTTCTATAGCTTCCTCTACTTCTGTAAATCCTTGGGTGAAACATAACATGTTTCCAACTTTTCTTTCAGTAAGAGTCACCTAGAGACATAAAGTTTAATAGAATTTCTCCACTCTCAGTGAACTGTATATGACACCACCATTCTGATTATAAATCTCACTATAATATGTTAACAGGCACATCATTGCTAAGAAGAAAAGGATGGAAATCTTGAATAGGTCTTGAAGATATTGGTACTGGTTCTGAATGAGACACGTTTGTTCTTCATTTGAAACTCC
>NW_006921719.1:9435-10042 GCF_000298275.1 Orycteropus afer afer
ATCTAAATATCTTGTTTACATAGGAAGCTATGTTTTCCCAAGATTGCCTTAACTATTAGTTTTATAGCTCAGTGCCCAGTTGATATGTCTTTGCTACACCAGCGAGGACACATTCTTTATTAACAAAAAACTCCAAAGAAACCAACTCTCTGACGTTGAATCAATTCTGACTCATCTTGACCCCCATTGGGTTTCCAAGGCTGTAAATCTTTACGGAAACAGACTGCCTCATCTTTCTTCAGTGGTGTGGCTGATGGGCTTAAACCACTGACCTTTTAGCCATTTTTATCCTTCCTCTCTAATATCTGACTCCTAGTGCCGTGGTTCCAATAGAACCCTGTGGACTCCAAAATGACCTTCCATCCACATTATTGGGTGTTCCAGCAAGAAGGAATCCTGAGTTCCCCCAAGAGTTTGAAGCAGGGCCAGAAAACAGGGAATCGGACCACCACTCCTACATTCCAGGCCCATGATGGACAGTAGTGTTCAAATGCAGTGTTCTTCACATGGCTATCAAGACAGACATGAATATTTATGCTTCAGGTTACCATGATGAGTTGACCAGAGTTGGCAGGTGTAATGACACCTGTGTGTCATCCAAGGGTTG
>NW_006921719.1:12946-13485 GCF_000298275.1 Orycteropus afer afer
CCAACCTTCCTTCCGAGGAGTGGCTGGTGGGTTTGAACCTCCAGCCTTCTGGTTAGCGGTCAAGTGCTTTAGCCACTATGCTACCAGAGCTCCTAAGGGACGGCTCTAGGAGTAACTTAAACAACGCCAGATGCAGAGTAGAGCCCCCGCTTGGGGAAGTGTTGCTCCCTTTTATAGGGGCCTCTGGTACACATGGGGTTTTGCATGAGTTGCAGTTTCCAGGAAGTGGGGTTGCTTTTTTTGAGAAGGCAGGGGAGGGTGTGGTGTCTGCAAGCAGAATGTATCTCTAAGGTTTCCCTAAGGCAGAGGAGAGTGGGGGGTTTGCAAGTAGAATTCATCTTTGAGGTTTCAGGGTGTCTTAGCCAAGTTTAGTGCAGCCAGTTTTGTGCCTCATTCCAGAATCTAAGGGGATATAAGAGGGAGGAGGGTCGACATTGTCTTCTCTGACTGCTTCCTGCTGGTCAGGGGTGGAGGTTGTTCTCCTATCCCTTTGTTGAGTCTGGAGAAGGAACACAGCTTTCACAGGATCTTGGGTGGTT
>NW_006921719.1:41477-42101 GCF_000298275.1 Orycteropus afer afer
GGAGATGCTGTACAGGAATTATCCATTAAGTACTGGATCAGCTCTTATGTCTAGGATGAAACATCCAGGAATTTTTACACACCAGCTCCCTCTTAGCTCCTCAAATGAGGGAATATAATCATAAACCCAACCTCCTCATTAAGGCCAGTGCTGGATGTAGTGAGCTCATTCTATTACACACACCCTCCTCTCTCTTACTAAGCTGTGCTCCTTTCTCTGCCTGCAGGCTCCTGAGAGGGGACCCAGAGGTCTTGCGTTAGGACTCTTTGCCCTTTGTTCCCCTGCAGGAAGCTTTTCCCACAGCCTGTGTCTCTCACTTCCTTCTACTACAAAGAATTCAGTGGCAGTGCCTTCCCTTCACACTCACATTTCCCTTAGAGCTGCCTTTGTGGGGCCCCTTCTCAGCCTCCCATGTCCCACTGAAATCCCTGGAGGCCTCTCCATCCCCACTGTCCTCTACCTCTGCAGGACTCATGGTCTCTTTCTTCTTCCATGGGGCCACACTCCCTTTTGAGGGCATGGTTGTAGAAGAATAGTGTCAGTTGTAAAATGGCACCATTTGTAGTACTTTAAGGGAGCTCTGGTGGTGTACTGCCTAAGGCATTTGACTGCTAACCAGAAGGC
>NW_006921719.1:42945-47702 GCF_000298275.1 Orycteropus afer afer
AATTCTTTGTTTTATTTTATCCAACATTTCTATGTAGTTGCAACAGAAGCAATATCCGTGTCAACTCAACCTGATGTGTTGCCAGCATTCTGCTTTCCACATTATCTTTGTAATCATTGCTTTGGAGTCGATTCTGGCTCGTGGTGCTCTCATGTGTCACAGAGTAGAAGTTCCTTAGAGATTTCCTGTGTGTGATCTGCATGGAAGCACATTACCAGGCCTTTCTTCCATAGCACCACTGGGTGGGTTCAATCTGATAACCTATTGATTAGTTGTTGGGAGCAAACTATTTGTACTACCCAGGGGCAAATTCTCTGCAAAGGATATATATTATTTTCAGATTCAGTAAAAAGTTATTTATTACATTGGAGACTCAATTATTTTACAAATAAGCCCTTTCAGAATCCTTAAGACTCAAGGACTTTTTTTGTATGAAAAAAGAAAGGACTGTATTGTATCTGCGTTATATCTAGTTAAAGGTTATTGATTAATTACTGTGTGCCCAGCACATGGTACCTTACATGCATTAAATTTATCGATCTTTTCAACAATCCGGTAAGGTAGAGAAAATTGCTAAATGAAATAGCTCTGGTGGTATAGTTTTTAGGGCATTTGTTTGGTAACTAAAAAGTCAGTGATTTGAACTTACCAGCCACTCCAGAGAAGAAAGATGGGGAAATCTGCTTTTATAAAGATTTATATCCATGGAAACCCAATGAGGGTTGCTATGAGTTGGAATAGACTCAATGACAGTAAGTTTATATTTTTTAGTTTTTGTTACAGCTGAGGAAATTGATACTAAACATTTATTAGTGACAGAACTGGGTTTCAAACTAGGTAATCCGGTTGCAGAAGCAATCCACCCTTTTAGTGCATCTTACAGACACACACATATACAAACACATACATACACTACTACGTGATGTTGGATTAAAAAAAAAAAAGGATCCTTTTGAGACTCACTAAATTAAGCGGGGAAAGCCCTCAACGAGATGGATTGACACAATGGCTACAATGATGGGGTCAGGTATAGCAAGGATAGTGAGGCTGGCACAGGACCGGGCACGGTATTGTTCTGTTGTGCTAGGGTTACTAAGAGTCAGAGCCAGCTTGATGGTACCTAACAACAGCAATAAACAATTGAAAGTAGATGGGGAATGTGTCTATGTGACAACTTTGTTAAGGTATCCGGTGTGTTTTAAAGAAGAAGTTATTCTCTGTGTGTTAGAGAAATTTACATTTATGAAAAGATTTCTACAAATGACAAGCATGTAGAGGAAACGCAATTCTCATACACTCCTGGTGGGAACGTCAAATGGTACAAGCACTTTGGAAAGTTTTTTGATTGTTCACTAAAAAGTTAAGCATGCACTCAACATGCAACCCACCAATCCCACTGCCAAATATTCACCCAAAAAGAGTGAAAGTGAATGTCCGCAGGCATACTTGTCCTTGGATGTATATTGTGGTTGTTGCTGTTAGTTGCCATCCAGGGTATTCAGACTCCTGGTTACCCCCTTTTGTTACAAAGTAGAGCTGCCCATGGAGTTTTCTTGGCTGTAATCTGAATGGAATCAGAATGCCAGGCCTTTAATTCCATGGTACTGCTGAATGGATTTGAACCACCAACTTTGAGGTTAGTAGTTGAGTGCAAGCTATTTGCAACATAACAACTCTATTTATAGCTCCAGACTGGAAACAATGCAAATGTCCATCAGCAGGTGACTATATAAACAAATTTTGGCATAGTCATCCAACTGATCACTACTCAGCAATAAGAAAGGAATAAGGCATTGATACATACAACTGTGTCTTGGAATCTCAAAATAATTTGATGGTTAAAGAAACCAGAATTTTTTTTTAAAGAACACATACCAGATAATTCCATTTATACAAAATTCTAGATAATGTAAATTAATGTACTGTGAGAGAAAGCAGACCCAGTGACAGTGTGAGGATCAAAGGGGTGCATGAGGTGGGGATGGTAATTTAGGGAAGATGAACACAAAACACAAAAAGTCTATGTGATAATTTAAATTTTTATTGTTTTGAGTGGGTTATGATTTCATATATGTATACAGATCAAAACTCATGTAATTGTACATTTTACCATGTGTAGTTTTGTCGTTGTGAATTTTGTGTCAAAAAACAGTAAACAATTAAAATAAATAAAAATGGATAAATGTATAGATGTAGTCAGGTGTCTTTGAATACTAAGAAAATACACATTTACGAAAATGTCTTATATGCCTTTTTAGCCTCTGGTTATGGTAATTCTTCAATAAATCTGCCATCCCTCTGTTTTTTTAATGTCTATACTTCTAGCTTAACTATGCAAACAAACATAATCTGGAAATCATGTAAAGTCACATAATTGAATTCAATGAACAAAAACACTTTGATTATTTAAAAAATATCTTCTCATATATTTCATGAATAAGTATGGGGAAAGGATACAACCCTGACACACTCCTTTCTTGATTTTAATCCAAGCAGTGTTCCCTTGTTCTGTTCCAACAACAGCCTTCTGGTCGATGTACAGGTTCCTCATGAGCACAATCAAGTATTCTGGAATTCCCATTCTTCTCAATGTCATCCACAATTTCTTATGATCTACACAATCCAATGCCTTTGCATAGTCAATAAAACACAAGTAAACATCTTTCTGGTATTCTTTGCTTTGAGCCAGGATCCATCTAACAGCAGCTATGATATCCCTTGTTCCATATCATCTTCTGAATCCAGCTTGCACCTCTGGAAGTTCTCTGTCAATATACTGCTGCAACTGTGTTTGAATTATCTTCAGTAAGATCTTACTTGCATGTGATATTAATGACGTTGTTCGATAACTTCCACATTCTGTGGGATTACCTTTCTTTAGAATGGGTACAAATATGGATCTCTTCCAGTCAGTTGGCCAGGTAGCTGTCTTCCAAATCACTTGGCATAACAAAGTGAGTGCCTCCGGTGGGGCATCTGTTTGTGGAAACATCCCAATGGTATTCCATAAATTCCTGGAGTATTGTTCTTCGCTAATTCCTTCAGTGCACCTTTGACTTCCTCCTTCAGTACCATTGGTTCTTGATCATATGTCACCTCCTGAAATGGATGAAGATCTACTAGTTCTTTTTGGTACAGTGACTGTATATTCCTTCCATCTTCTTTTGATGCTTCCTGCATAATTCAATATTTTGCCCATAGAATCTTTCAATATTGCAACTCGAGGCTTAAATATTTCTTCAGTTTTTTCAGCTTGAGAAATGCTGAGTGTGTTCTACCCTTCGGTTTCTAACTCCAAGTCTTTGCACATTTCATTATAGTAATTGGCTTTGTCTGTTCAAGCTGCTCTTGGAAATCTTCTGTTCAGTTCCTTAATCTTGTCATTTTTCCCACTTGCTGTACCTACTCTCCATTCAAGGGCAAGTTTCAGAGTCTCTTCTATCATCCATTTTGGTCTTTTCTTCTTTTCTCATCATTTTAGTGACTTCTTGGTTTCTTCATGGATGATGTTCTTGATGTTATCCCATAATTTCTCTGGTTTTCAGTCATTGGTTTTCAGTGCATCAAATCTAGCCTTTAGATGGTCTCTAAATTCAGGAGGGACATATTCAAGATCATATTTTGGCTCTCGTGGACTTGTTTAACTGTCTTTAACTTCAAGTTGAACTTGCATATGAGCAATTGATGGTCTGTTCCATAATCAGCTCCTGGCCTTGTTTGGCTGAAGATATTCAGCTTTTCTTATGCCTCTTGCCACAGATGTAATCAATCTGATTTCTTTGTACTCCAACTGGTGAAGTCCACATGCATAGCTGCTGTTTGTGTTGTTGAAAAAGATATGTGCAATGTATTTGTTCTTGCACAATTCTATCATGTGATTTCCAGCATCATTTCTGTCACCAAGGCAAAATTTTCCAACTACCAGTGATTCTTCTTTCGTTTCCAGCTTCTGCTTTCCAATCACCAGTGATAAGTAACACATCCTGATTGCATGTTTGGTCAATTTCACACTGCAGAAGCTGATAACATCTTCAATTTCCTCATCTTTGGCTTTGGTAGTTGGTGCATAAATTTGAATAATAGTCATATTAGCTGGTCTTCCTTGTAGGCATATGGCTATTATCCTATCACTGACAGGATTGTACTTCAGGACAGATTTTGAAACATCCTTTGTGATGTTGAATTCCATGCCTTTCCTCTTCAAATTGTCATTCCCAGTGTAGGAGACTACATGGTGGTCTGATTCAAAATGGCCAAAACCAGTCCATTTCAGCTCACTAATATCTAGGATATCAATCTTTATGGTCTCCATTTCATTTTTGACAACTTGCAATATTCATAGATTCATGCTTCATCCATTCCATGCTCTGATTATTAGTGGATATTTGCAGCTGTTTCTCCTCCATGTGAGTCATGCCACATCAGCAAATGGAGGTCTCAAAAGCTTTACCTTATCCATATCATTAAGGCTGGCTCTACTCTGATGATGCAGCTCTTTCCTGGTCCTATTTTGAGAGCCTTCCAAGTTAACTGCCTTATCCTCTTGCACTGTATTGGACAATGTTTCTGGCCTATTCATAAATTATATAGTAATGTATCAGACCATGTTCCTCTGTGTGATAGTTGAAGATGTGTCAACTTGGCTGGACTCCAGTTGTGAGTGGTGGTTCCCATGATGGATCACATGACTGAGTTCTGAGCGGCCAGTCTGCCCAAGGGGAGTTTCCCCAGGGGTGTGGCCTACCTGCAATGCTATC
>NW_006921719.1:48678-52008 GCF_000298275.1 Orycteropus afer afer
TGTACTTCAGTGTGTCTGTTGGCAGAGCGAAAAGAGCTTTAACACTTGCCTGAGCAAGACAGAGGCCAGGCTGAGAGGCCAAGGCTCAAGGAGACATGAACTACACAACATAGCATAACAGTTAGAGCATAGCCTCTGAAGCTAAAGTGTGTTGGTTTAAACCCCAGTTTCCCTGTTATCCAGATGTTGTTTAACATCTCTGTTTTGTTTCCTCTTCTATAAAATGGATATTCTAACGGTACCTTCCTATTCACTGTTTTGTTTTGATTTTAAGTTTAAGCAAGTTAATTTGATGGAAGTGCTTAGAATAATTCCTGCATCACAGGAGTATCATATGTATATTATTAATTAATTAACTACCACGTATGGGTAGGTATAAGGGTCTCTGGTGGCATAGGGCCTAAAGCATTTGACTGCTAACCAGAAAATTGGTGGTTCAAACCCACCAGCCACTCTGCAGAAGGAAGACCAGGCAAACTACTTCCATAAAGATTTACTGCTTCGCAAAACCAAAGGGGGTCTCTATGAGTCAGAATCCACTTGTTGGCAGTGAGTTTGGTTTTTTGGATGGATAAACATTGAGATTGTTTTCAGTTTTGCACTATAGAGTATTATTTCTGCAAACAGTGAACACCTGTATATGCAGTTAGTCCATTTGTCAAATTATTCCTTATCTAAATCTGAAAAATGGATTCACTTGGTTTATTGGTATATACAAAGTAGTCAATTTGATATTGATTCTCAAAGTTCTTTCTAGAATATCCTAATTTATATTTTCATTAACAATAAGAGAGAATGTCCTATTTCCCCATGCCCCTCACCAACACTGAATGTTGCCAATACTTTAAAATTTGCCAGTCAAGAATGTAAAAAGTACAACTCTCTGATGTTCTCATTTGCATGACTTCATTGTTTGCAAGAATGCTTTCTTTGTCCTATTTATTGGACATTTGCATTTCTTTTTTTGGTGAATTTCTTGCCTATCTTTTTCATTCATTTCTCTATTGGCTATTAAGGACCTCTGGAGGCCCAGTGGTGAAGGCATTTGGCTGCTAACCAGAACATTGGAAGTTCAAACCTACCAGCTTCCCTGCAGGGGGAACAGGAGGCAATCTACTTCCTAAATATTTACAGCCTTGGAAAACCTATGGGTCACTGTGAGGTGGAATCAACTCAATGGCTATGGGGAATTGGGTTTTGGTCTTTCTTTTTAAAATGATTTTGAGATTTCTTTGTAAATTATCTACATTAAAATATTGCTGTGTATTAGGGTTGCCAGGTAACATACAGGACATCCAGGTAAATCTGAACTTCAAATAAACAAGAAATGGAACATATTTATACTAAATTTCATTCATTATTCATCTAAAATCAAATTTAACTGGTCATTTTGTATTTTTACTTGCTAAATTACGCAACCCTATGTCAGATATGGTACATAGTTCTCTTCCAGTTTGTCTTTTACTTTTCAATTCTGCTTATGGGGTCTTTTTCCATAAAGATGTTTATTTGGGCTTTTTGATAACCATATGTATCAGTCTTTTCTAATATTAGAGAAGCCTTTATGGCTTTCATGATATTTTTAGGTAGGCTTCCAAAAGCCTAGGTTTATGAGAAATATTTTCCTATATTTTCATCTAATGATTTTAATAGCTTTACAATTTTACATTTAATATATAATGGATCTGGGATGTTTTTTCTTTCTAGGGAACAGGTAGGAAATCAATTCCCTGCCTTCTATTAATGACTATCCAGTTATTCCAGTATCATCTATTGAGGAATCCATCACTCCTATCAAACTGAAATGCCACATTTATCATAATTACACATTCTTATGTACTTTGGGTTACTTTTGGGCTCAGTGTCTTGTTCCATTGAATGACCATCTCTGGGCCCATAATATGCTGCTTTAATTACAGTTGCCTTACCATAGAGGTGGTGTAGTGTGGCAGAGGTTTAAGCACATGGACCCATAGTTTCTAGACGCAGGGTGCCTGCACCAAATCCCCGATCCACTTCTCTCAGTGTGACCTCAGGTGACGTACTTACCCTTTCTTGGCCTAAGTTTTCTCATCTGAAAATAGTGGTAATCATAATGCCTGCTTCATAGGGTTGTTGTGATGAGTAAAATGCATGAACACATGTAAAGCACTTTCTAAAATAGTGAGCATTCAGTCCATATGTTTATCTACTCATTCATTCATGGATGCATGCATTCTTTCATTTTCATATCCTGCAGGGCTAATTTTCCTTATGCTATTCTTTATCAACATTTTCTTGACTGGTGTGTCTTTTCTTTTGCCATCATTACTTTCTTTTCCCCATTTTTTCTGTGTTCCCCTCCCTCCTCACCCACCCTGGTAACCAACAAAGAAAATTTCCTTCCATACATAAACCTTTCCTTGACTTTTTACAGTAATGAACCACTATATTATTTGTCCTTCTGGGATTGACTTATTTCACTCAGCATAATATCCTCCAAGTTCATGCACGTTATGTGGTGTTCTGCAGATTCTACTTTATTCTTTAGTGTTGCATAGTATTATGTTGTGTGTATGCACCTAGTTTTCTTATCCATTCTTCTGCTGATGGGCACCTAAGTTGTTTCCACCTTTTTCCTATTGTAAATAGTGCTGAGATGAATATGGGTGTGCATGTTTCTGTTCTTGTCCTGGTTCTCACTTCTTTAGAATATATACCTAGTAATGAGATTGCTGGATCAAATGGTATTTCTAATCCCAACTTTTTAAGGAATTGCTACATTGCTTTCCACAGTGTTTGTACCAGTGTACAGCCCACCTGGCTGGGGTGTATTTATACTTCCAGATGAAACAGAGAATCATCATGTGCAGTTAAAGGGAAAATCATACCAGGAATTTAATGGAGATTGCAATGAATTTACAGATAAGGAGGGAGTGATAGGATTCTCTTTGCCCAAGAATAAAGCTTTTGACTTAAGAACCAAACTCACTGCTGTCAAGTCCACTCTGACTCATAGACCCATAGGATTTTCAAGGCTGCAAATCTGTATTGGAGCTCTGGTGGCATAGTGCCAAAGATATTGGGCTGCTAACCAGAAGGCTGGGGTGGCATAATGCCTAAGGCATTTGACTAGTAACCAGAAAGCTGGCTGTTCAAACCCACCAGCCACTCCTCAGAAGGAAGATTGGGCAATCTACTTCCTTAGTGATACCGCCTCGGAACCCCAAGAAGGAGGTGCTATAAGTTGGATCCAACTCTATGGCAGTGAGTTTGGTTCGATTTGCAAATTTGTACGGAAGGAGATTGCTTGATCTTTTTCCATGGATCCACAGGCTAACAGATTGATGT
>NW_006921719.1:52360-55332 GCF_000298275.1 Orycteropus afer afer
AATAGTTATACATTTAATTTCCTTCTCTCCTCTAATTAACTGCCTTGGCCAGACTTTCCCAGTAACATTTAATACCATTGCTGGTGGCTGGACCCCTGGTCTTGCCTCAACTTTAAGGGAAATATTTTTATTTCCATCTAGAAAGCCTAATGCAGGTGGATGCTTTCTGAAAGGTATGCTTTCCCTTATGAAAGAGGTTTCTGCAGGCAATGCTTTTGAAGAGCCTGACAGAATAGCCCCGGTTGGCTCCTGCGCCTCTGAGGGCTCTGGGGCCCCCTCTCCCACTGCCTGCACTCTGGCCCCAGCGCCCAAATCTCTCCACGTGATCCACTTGAACAGCATCCAACTGCCTTGTCTTTAAAATGCCAGAGCCACCGCAGCTCAGCTCAGAGCCCCCTCTATGTGGCTGGCGGCTCTACAATGCTCTGTGGCTGAGCCCCATGCGCTAGGAAGCAAGGTAGAGAGCGACCTGCCGCAGTGCCAATCAAGAGCTGTGGAGCTTAGGGAATAGCAACCCAGCGCCTGTGGTGGTAGGGCACAGCAACGTGGGCCCAGGGAGGTTGTAGCGTGTTCCTAGCTGCTATGGGAGCCTACCGGCTGAAGGCTGAACTGCTCTGGCTGTGGTCTGGTTGTGCCTGGCTGCTGCCAGCAGGGACCCATGTGAGCACTCAGAGTGGCACTATCTTCCACAATGCTGCCACCAGATCCGTGGTGGGGAGCAGGCAGGTAACAGCAGCCCTGGGCTGGCTGGATTGCAGCACTGGATATCTGAGTGGCTCAGATCTCCAAGATGTGAGAGCAATCTCTGCTGTTTGTGGTCAGTTGCTGTGGTTATACTTAGCCATCGCCTCCCTATTTGGCAAGCATTGAAGTATGGATGGATAGATGGGTGGACACGCTGAATGATCAAGTATGTCTAGGAAAGGAGGAGTGCACCCATGACCTTGTATAGGGTGGGCAGCTGATGTTTCTAAAAAAGAAGAAGAAAAAAAACCACCCTGTATTTACAGGCATGCAGGCGTGGCTCAACATAAGACATGTGCTTTATGGGATTAGACAGATTAGGAAGAATAAAAGTGCAAGCAAAACTTACCTTGCAAAACTAGTCTGAAAGAAATGACTCTTTTTCCATATGAGAAAATATAGGTTAGCTGGCCATTTATTCTGTGTGATCTTTGTGTTAATGTTCTGTTGTTCCAAACAATTAGCTTCTGAATCACATTTTCCAGTTGCATTTACTGTTTCTGATTGACACTCAAGTAAAGGAATACATGAAGTAAAATGTGACTCTGAACTCATTAAGTGTGGAAAATTGTAGCAAATTCTGGTAGATGTCTAAGATGTAAATTTAAATAAACAAGTATATGGTGGCAGAGAGGTTATTTAAAAATAATATTAACTTTAATTAGCCTGAAAAGAAAGCTAAATTAGTAGTTCAGTGACTGTTTGTAAATTATGATTTAATGACCTGCATATTTCTCCAGCTTATTTTCTTAGACTGTTAATGAAAGAGGCAGCCATTCTGAAAATACTCCCTTGCTAGTTAATATTCTCCAACCAATGTGTCCACATACTCAGCAAAGACTCAAAATCTGCAGCACCCTGGCTGTCACTTTGATCGGGGTTTCCATAGATGAATGCTGATCAAAAGGGAGAATATATGAAAAAGAATTTCAAATTATTGTGGTATACAGATTGACTGGATCCACCGAGACTGGAAGAACCCCTGAATCAAATGTCTTGAAATAATCTTTAAACTTGGAACCAAAGAATCGCCTGAAGTCATTAAAAAACCAATGTTTGGCTCACTTAGTAAAAAATGTCTACCTTGAGCATGGCTCTTTATAAAGGAATTGTCTATATGAACTCAAAATGATAACAGTAACTCTAAGGCATAGATGAGAAGTTTAGGGGACACTGACTCTAACTCAAATATAGTGAAATAATTTGAGTGGAGAATGATGAAACAATGTGAAGAAGGTAACTCATGTCAATGAATTGTTCCTATAGAAATTGTTCGATGACTGTATATTTTGCTTATGTATTATTTTCATCAAAAACAAAATATTTTTTAAACTCTTTAGCACCAAGGTGATTTGTATCTAATATTCAATTTATACACTACTTCCATGAAACTGAAATAACATCAAGGAAAATGTCCTTAAATTATCGTGTTTGAACACAATATAGAAAACCAAACTAAACTCACTGCTAATGAGTCAATTCCAACTCATATCGACCCAATAAGACAAAGTAGAACTACTCTTTAGGGTTTCGAAGGCTGTAATCTTTACACTAGCAGGCTGTCTCATCTTTCTCCTGCAGAGTGGCTAGTGGGTTTAAACACCATTCTTTGGGTTATTAGCCCAATGCTTTGACTACAACACCACCAGAGTTCCTTAGAGAAAAAACAGTGTTTAGAAAGTTGACAAGTTTCTAAGACTCTGATGTTAATATTCTTATAATCTGATATGGAGGAAGGCTGAATGGCTCAGAATTTTGGCAGTGAAAATTCTGGAGCTGGTATATATCAGTGAATATTTGAGATAAATGAAATTCATTCTTACAAGTGTCAACATTTGCACATGTTTTAAGTGTTTTGGAGGGAAATATTCCCAAAGTACATTACATGCTTCCTACAACCAGCGTGCTGGTAGTGGGAAGGTATATGTTTCCTGATGACACAGGATCAGCCTGTGAATCCAGTTTTCTATGTTCCCAGGGTGGAAAGAACCCTGGCATTTGTGTCAGACAGATGAGCACTTAGTCGTGGCCCTACCATGAGGCAGATGACCTTAAGTCAGTGTCGTTTGGGCTTCAGTTCTCTCATTTTTGAAACCCAGGGATCATCATCAATTCCTAAAGTTAGTTCCAGGCTTCTGGGTCCAAGATGGGAAAAAAAGCAGACATACTATCTAGACCCTCTACTGTTGCTGTTGTTGTTGTTATGTGCCGTCGAGTCGGCCCCGACT
>NW_006921719.1:56858-58302 GCF_000298275.1 Orycteropus afer afer
CTATGAGTCGGATCTGACTTGATGGCAGTGAGTTTGGTTTTTTGGTTTGGGCTTAGATAGTTTCTTCCCTGCTCCACAGCAGGCTGGAGTGGTATCCAAAAAGATGATAGCTCATTAAAATGGCCCCAAACCTTCAAGTACAGAGTCACTTTTTGCGAAAGAACATATCTTCATCACCATTCTACAGTTGACTGCCTTGCTTTCCCTTTGGACTCAACCCTTCAATCTGGAAAGAACCCTGGCAAGGCTGGAAATTTAGGGCAGCCTGATAATCACATCCCTTCCAGCTACATGTATTGGATAACAAAGTTAGCAAGACAGCGTGACCTTAAAACCAGGAATTTGGTGATCATTCTTAACTTCATCTCCGTTGCTCCCTCCATCCAATTAATATCAATGTCCTGTAGATTTCATCTCCTAAATATATGGTAAATCCATCCTCTTCTTTTTTCACTCACTGCCTACATTCTGTACCAAACCTCCATAGTCTTTCCCCCCAAATGCTATAAGAGCTTCTTAACTGCCTTTAGCAGTTGAGGTTTAATAAAGAAAAAGGAGCCACTTTAGATATATCAAGTTTTGTTGGGTTTTTCTTGGTGGTGGTGGTGGATACTTAAGTATTTTTCTCTTTATTATTTCCAAAATATAATTCTTGCATATTCAAAAGTGCAACAGTTAATGTGCCTGTGGGAAATATCACCGTTAAAAACATACATAAACAAAGGCAGTGATACAGCTTGTCATAATTGTTCTGACAGTATTCTCCAAGTCTACATAGAAATGCATATTTATAAAATAAATAAATATATATTGTAATATATATTTACAATAATAAATATATATTATTGTATATATATATGTAAATATATATATTAGCATAGCAACTGTTAGAAATATATATTTACAATAAATATATAATATAAGGTATATATTATATATTATAAAATAAAATAAAAATTATATTATTTTATTTATTAAAAATAAAATTATGTATAACATCATTTGATCTAATGTTCCTCTTTAAGTTTTGTTGTTGTTAGGTACCTTTGAGTCAGTTCCGACTCATAGTGACCCTGTGGACAACAGAATGAAACACTACCCGGTCTTGTGCCATTTTCAGTCATTGCTGTGCTTCAGCCCATTGTCTCAGCCACTGTGTCAGTTCATCTCAGTGAGAGCCTTCCCCTTTTTGACTGACTCTCTACTTTACCAAGCATGATATTCTTCTTCAAGGACAACATGACCAAAGTGCAAGAGATGAAGTGTGCCCATTCTCACTTCTAAGGAGCATTCCATCTGTATTCCCTCCAAGACAGATTTGTTTGTTCTTCTGGCAAAAAAACAAACCAAACTTACTGATGTCGAGTCAGATCTGACCCATAGCAACCCCTCCCTGGGTTTCCGAGGTGGTATCACTACGGAAGTAGATTGCCCAACCTTCCTT
>NW_006921719.1:59039-65365 GCF_000298275.1 Orycteropus afer afer
TAGTTACCTCCTCCCAGTGTCCATCCCTTCATACTCTTCTGCACCCTGCGCTATCTCCCTGTGCATAAGCAGCCCTTCCTTCTCCCATGATTGTTCTCTCCAGGGCAGTTATACTGATTTTTGACAACTAATTACTTTGCAAAGGAAATGGTTGCAAGTGAATAAAGGAGGAAACCAAAATATGAAGTATGAAAAATGCAGACGATGAAATTAAATGTGCTTAAGTATGAAGTTAGTGCTTCATACATAGTCATGCTGTAAGAATCTAGTCAGGTTGTAAGGTCTAAGTAAGAGTTAGAATGCATCCTTGCACACCATAAGCCAAGTGCCTCGGTGCAAAGTTTAAAACAAAAGCAAGGCATTTCCCATCAGTCTTATCTGAATAGTCTTTGTGATGACTTCCTGAGTCAGGTGGGAAAGGACACAGTAAAGGCTGCCTTCTTCTTACCTCTTTCCTCCTCAAGAAACAGGATGTGCTGCTATAATGCCAGGTGTAAGCCCCAAAAACTCTTCCCATTTCTAAGTTCTATAAATAAAACAATTAGTTGTGAGTCCTGTGGAGGACTTCCATTATTCTCAGTGTCCCACACCTTTCACTTCCAATGAAATCCTGTTCCAAATCAGAGGCCAGTGGAGGAGCTGGAAGACAAATTCTTGGTCCGCTGACATGCAAGAAGCATGGGGTGGGATTGGGCAGAGTCTCCTTGTCCTTCATATGCCTCAAGAAGCATAGGAGGCTCATTCATGTCATATCCTTCCAGCCCAGCAGCACTAGAGCAAGGAAAGACTTTCTCTTTTGGAAGAAGAAATGGACCTGTAGCAGCAGGCTGCAGGCTCGGCAACTTTGGTCAGCTTTGTGGCTCCATGACTCCCTGGCCGTTGGCCATGTTCACTACTGGGCCTTTCTAACTTCCCCTCCTCTCTCCCTCCTAGATGCCCCCAACACCATGGGCCGGGGCATCTGCCAGTTTCAATAATGATCTTTCATTAGTAGCACCTTGCCCAGTCAGAGGGGACAGGTTTTCAGGGTGCAGGTCACAAACCCACAGTGCTCTGATATGTCCTTTAATAGCAACACTGCTGTGACACGTGGACTGAATGATCCTAAGACCAATACATAGAGAAAGCTAGGTGGGTTGTTGTGGTGATGATTGGCTTCAGGAAGTCCCAGCATCCTCAGGGCCGATCCCTGGTGTCCAAAGTGGCTCTGAACTTGTCAGTCTCTGGAGGATTTTCAGACCTTATTCTAACCCATCACTGTGGAAATCTTATGGGATGAAAGCACTGATATCTCTAGGGATCTTTATTCTAAATCTCTCAAAGCAGTCAATACAGTCTTGGGAGGTGGGAATAAGAAAACTTGGGATCACAGGGGTAAAAAGAGACTCCTATCAGTCCCACTGGGGGCTTGCTCAGGGCTTATTTATTTATTTTTGATGAAGATTGGGCTCTATGCAGGCATTTATTGCTAAAATTGAACTTCTCTGTGCTAGTTCATGTACCTTAAAGTCAAATCTGCAGTCTCTACCTCATTTTGAGAACTCCTCTTTAGTCTGAGCAGAGAACAGCCTGCTCACAGTTAGTGATGAGAGAGGTATAGGAGGAAATTCCATAGCACAGTCCAGGGCAGGCTTTGCTGCACTGCAAATTATGGATGATGCCCCTGGAGAGCCCTTTGGAAGGTGAGACAGGCAGTGAATCCACCCTGGAAGGAGCTGGTCACCTGGGCAGAGTGCCATCTGTGGCTTTGGCCTCTGCTGCCTGTAGTACACCCCCAGGGGCCTCCTTGCAGAATCACAACTCTCCCAGACTTCCGGAGTCATCAGCAGTACCCATATCTCTATATGCCTCCTGTGCCCAAGTACAAGCACTGTGATCAGGTGCTGTAGCCAAAGTCTTCAGATATGCACCCTGACCTTGCCTTCTAACACCCTTAGCTTACCCTACTTCTGGTGGGATCTTTAAGCTTGTTGGGTTTGCAGGGTGGATGGAGTCAGACAGCCTGGGCCTATCACCAAAAGCAGAAAGGCGCAGGAGGCTGGCTAGTTCCAGTTGCAGTGGGCTTGGTGGAGGCTGTATCCTGGGACCTTGCACCACCCTCAAGTGCTTCTTTCCATGCAGCCCCTTCACAACCCCTCAAACCCTGCTCTCCCAGCTTTCTCCATCTGAAAGCATGCTCACTCTCTCTGACTTTTTTTTTTTTAAATAGGTATTTTGGATAATAGAATTTTATTAAGGGTTTAATCAAAGGATATACATTCTGTAAGCAGTTAACAAAAATTACAGTCATTAAAGAAAAAGAAAAAAACTGCCGTCAGTCGATTCCAACTCATAGCGATCCCCATTTGTTTCCAAGGTGGTAAATCTTTATGGAAGTATTTTCCCAATCTTGCTTCCGTGGAATGGCTGATGGGTTTGAACCACCAACCTTTGGTTGGCAGTCACATACTACAGTAATTTATTTAAAGACAAATGCAAGAACGACTTATATAACGTAATTTTTTTTTTTTTTCTGTTTTAAATTTTTTTTTTTAAATAGTGATTCAGGTGCTATGGTATAGTAAATTACCTGTTGTGGCTTTTCTAGCCATAAGTCTTTGTAAACCACATGATGGAATTTGTTGTGAGCAACTGAGGAGCACCAGATTATAAAAGTTATCCACTTGGTATATTTCTGTTGGGAGTAGCACAAAGCAATGTTTTGGGAAGTTCTCTCTCTCTCAAGTGCTTAGAATTTTGATGTTATGATTGGCTAGTTTGGCCACACTGCCAGGTTCAAAATGAGGCCTCCTAGAGGGAGAAATCTCTGACTGCTGGCTGAGAAGGTCATACTGCTGAGAGAAAAAGGCTCCTGAGAGAAATGTGCTCCTGAGAGACATGCACTACTCAGAAAGAGACAAACATTTCTGAGAGACACAATGAGAGACACGCACTGCTGAGAGAGGGACTGTGAGAGACTATTGGCTGAGAGATAGCAGGCTGAGAGAGACTGAACCTTCTTACTGAAATTAAATTGAAGCCTGGTTCTTCCCTATTAAACCCCAAAATCTATGAGTTCTGTGTAGCCACTGCAGTGAATTATGGAACCCAGGAGAGAGGTGGTGGGTACTGTGGGATGAACGGTTGGTGAAAGGGCTTGAGGGAGGCAGCATGTCTGGCTTTGCAGGAATAGACCTTAGGCTACTAATGGTGATCCTGTCTTCCTCTTGTGGTGTTAGGGGAAGTCAGAAGTTGTGGCCTTCTTGCCCCTTTGGCAGTTGGTGTCAGAAGCTGTGGGATTCATTGCAGTGGCTCCAGACTCATAGAAGCATGAGATGTTGTAAAATAAAGAAGGAAGGGCTCTGGGAAGTGAAACTTTGGATTCTTAGATGGTTACTTTGTTTGGTGTTACCTCTTAAAAGAGACCATTGATCCAGAGGCTAGGGCCTTTGGTAACACCCAGCCAAAGGCCCAAGGCCATATGCATAGAATGGGATTGTAATCAAGGTGAAGAAACAAACCTGGGATATCTTAAAAAGCATTATGTGTTTACATGAATGTATTACGGGTATTGAATGTTCTCTACCTTCTTGTATATTAGAAATGATTATGGGTTGTGGACAAGAGTGTGTAAGTCCACCTTCAGCTGATACTGATTGGATATGCTTCAAAGGGGAAATAGAATTTGCCCAGCAGAAACACAGGCCTTTGTTTTAAGCCCTGTGTGTAGAGTACTAGGAGCTTAGCTAGAAAACCTGAGCCCCACCCAGTACTACTGAGGAACAGAAGATTTGCATTTGAAGAAAGGACATGAAGAGAGGGGAAAAAAAAAAAAAAAAATGATTGTTTGCCTCCTTGAGTTATGAGCAAGCATTTAGGCTTTGGGTGCATCAAGGCAAGAAAGTCATGGTCCATGAGAGAAACCCCTTCCAGGACTGAAAGTTAAAGGAAGCCAGAGTATCACGCTTGTATGATACTCACTTGTGACCACCTAGGTCCACTTGAGTGGAAATGAGGGAAGTACAGCGAAGAAGAAACATGCTGAGTTTGGTACTCTTTGACCTAGGCCATGGAGGCTGGGGATGAGAAGAAGGGCTGGCTGGTCTGAAGTGCAAGGAGTTGCAAGCCTACGGGAATTCCCTGAGGATGGAAGATATGAGAGAAGGTGCTGGCTGGTCTGAAGTGAAGAGAAGAGTGTGACTGCCAAACTTGGCAGCTGGTACCCATGACCTAGCTGGAATTGCTAGGGCTGAGCTGACCAGAACGTAACCAAATGAAAAACATGATGTTTGACACTGAGCTGGTGTTAAGTTGCTCCAATTTGATGGTTTGCGCTCGGCTGGACTTTACTTGTTTATGGATCCAGATGCCTGAAGTTTCCAAGCAGAACAGAAGATTCTCCAGAGAGAAAGGACCACGTTTGTCTCCTCAGAGTACTGGTTTGAATGGGAAGGGCAAATTAGAAATTGGCTATTTAAAGTGAGGGGGTGATAAAGGCATGAAGTGGCTGGCTTACACACTTTCATGGGTGTGGTTATTCTTAAACTTATGGTGAAGGGGATGTTAATTTTTGAAGTATAAAAGGGATGGGAAAATGACTAGAAAAGCCAGGGGGTGGCCTGCAGGGTAGTAAATTACCTGGTATGGCTTTTCTAGCCATAAGTCTTTGTAAACTCTGTGGTATAATTTGCTGTGAGCAACGAGGGGCTCCTGATTGTAAAAGTAATCTACCTCGGGTATTTCTGTAGGGATTGGCACAGAGCAATGTTCTGGGAAGTTCGCTCTCTCTCTCAGGTGCTTAGAATTCTGATGTTATGATTGGCTAGTTTGACCACTCTGCAAGTCTCAGGAGGCCTGCTAGAAGCAGAAGTCTCTCTCTGACTGCTGGCTGAGAAGAACATGCTTCTAAGAGAAACGCGCTCCTGAGAGACACATGCTCCTGAGAGTCATGCACTGCTGCAAAAGAGATGCAAGAGACATGCATTGCTAAAAGAGACACACACTGCAGGGAGAGAGACTGTGAGAGACTGTTGGCTGAGAGACAGTGGGCTGAGAGGGACTGAGCGTTGTTCCTGAACTTGAATTGTAGCCTGGTGCTTCCCTATTAAACCCCATAATCTGTGAGTTCTGTGTGGTCACTGCAGCAAATTATCGAACCCAGGAAAGAACTGGTTGGTACTGTGGGAGGAAGGGTTGGTTTAAGGGCTGAGGGAAGCAGCATGTCTGGCCTTGCAGGAATAAGCTTTGGGTGTTGATGGTGATCCTGACTTCCTCTTGTGAGGTTAAAGGAGGTCAGAAGTTGCAGCCTTCTTGCCCTTTTAAGGTGCACATTTACAAAGCAGACTGGATTTACACTCAACAATTCATGCACATTTGATTTCATGGCCCATATTACAATTCCCAGCCATAAAAACTTTCCTCCTTTCTCCTTCCTGTGAGTACCCCCTTCCTGTGCCCTTCTTATCTATACATTCCTGTCTGTTCCAGCTTTCCTTCTATGTAAATGCTGTCCCTCTGATGTCTCATGGCTGATTGATCCAAGGGACCCATCTCTGGAGAGTAAGTAGATGCATCTCTTGATGTACAGATACAACTTGTCACTGTACCACAAACAGAATCAATCCCAACAGGATTACAAATTTAAGCCTCAAATGCACAACTTTAAAATGACTGGATGGGCAGGGAGTAGGGGTGTTGCAAATAAAATAAGGAAAGGAAAAAAGTTAAGAAAATGAATAGTTACAAAAAATGCATTAGAAGAGTATGTTCACACATTATGGTTCAAAGAGGCTGTGGGTAGAAAACTGCATTGATAGCACTGTTGTATCTTTCTTTGCAGATGAGACTTGGGTAAGGGAATTGGTACCAGGAATACTTCCTGAGCCTGAATTTGGGGAAACTGAGAACTCTGAGACTGATTAATCAGCCTGTGAGGCTCAAAACAGTGAAAGTCAACATATTTACGTATGGGATACTAGCAGCCTAAAACATGCTGTGGAAATTTTTCTAAGTAAGTTAGGACCAAAAGAGACCTTTAACCAATAAATGAAATGGACCAATAGTTCCAAATCTGCCTGGGAAGTTAAGGGATTTATGTTACAACAGTGGAAAACCTTAAAACAGAATGGTGGGCCTTTGTAAAAAGGTTGACCTATATGTAATATGGGCAAACGGAGTTATATGGCTTTTGAAAAAAAAAAAAAAAGATTTTGGAGCAATTTAGAAATCATTCATGCTATCCACAAAGATATTTTCATCCCTTTACTCATAGCTTACCATAAATGAAATTTCATTTGGGTGAAATGTTTTACATTAAAATATGAAACTGTAAAAAATGTAAAAGAATG
>NW_006921719.1:65633-66947 GCF_000298275.1 Orycteropus afer afer
ATATATGAAGAAGAAGAACTTAGCATCAGGATTGGAGGAAGACTCATTAACAACCTGAGATACACAGACAATACAACCTTGTTTGATGAAAGTGAAGATGACTTAATGAAGGCTAAAGACTACAGTCTACAGTATTGATTACACCTCAACATAAAGAACACAAAGAAAATGAAAACCTCACAACTGGACCAATAAGCAGTATCATGAGAAGTGGCAAATAGTTTGAAGATGCCATATCACTTGGATCCACAGTCAACACCAATAGAAGCAGCAGTAAAGAAATCAGACATCATGTTACAGTGGGCAAATCTGCTGCAAAAGATCTCTTTAAAAGTGCTAGAGAGCAAAGGTGTCTCTTTGAAGGCTAAGGTACGCCTAACCCTAGCCAAGATGTTTTAAATCTCCTCATATACATGTGAATGCTGGACAATGAGTAAGGAAGACTGTGAAAAAGTTGATACTTTGAGTTGTAATGGTGGTGAAGAGTACTGAAAGCACTATGGACTGCCAAAAGAACTAACAAATCTGTCCTGGAAAAAGTACAGCCTGGATGCACCTTGGAAGCCAGAATGCCCAGACTTTGTCTGACCTACTTTGATAATGTTGTCAGAAGGGACCATTCCCTAGAGAAGGATATCATGCTGGGTAAAGTGTAGTGTCAATGAAACAAGGGAAGGCCCTCAACAAGATTGATTAACACAGTGGCTGCAACAATGAGCTCAGGTATAGCAAGGATTGTAAGGCTGGCAGTTAGTTTGGTTTTGGTATCTATATCTATATCTATATCTATATCTATATCTATATCTATATCTATCTATCTATCTATCTATCTATCTATCTACCTATCTGTCTGTCTATAATTTTAGAGTATCAAAAACCATATGAGGACAGTTAAAAGGCAAATGAAGCAAAACAGGAAAAAACGTTTTCATGTAAAATATTTGACTAAACATTTCTCCAAAGAAGACGTAGAAATGGCTGATAAATACACAGAATGAAGCGCAACCTCGTTACTTTAAAACAATCAAACAAACCAACAAACTCATTGCCGTCGAGTTGATTTGCCTCATAGTGACCCTGCAAAAATCCACTGGAACTAACTGAGGGATTTAGCATTGTGGCAGGATATAAGATCAACATCCAAAAATCAGTTGGATTCCTTTACACCAGCAAAAAGATCAATGAAAAAGAAATAAGGAAATCAATATAGTTTACAGTAGCTACCAAAAAAATAAAATACATGGGAATAAATCTTACCAGGAACACAAAAGACCTGTACAAAGAAAACTATACAAACTACTTCAAGAAACTATA
>NW_006921719.1:67581-68778 GCF_000298275.1 Orycteropus afer afer
AATGACACATCTGGCAAGGAACTTCCCTCTAGAATTTATAGAAAGCTTTAACACCTCAATAAGAAAAAGAAAAACAATCCAATTAAAAAATGAGCAGATGACATGAGTAGACACATCACCAACAAGGATATTCAAGTGGCCAAAAAACATATGAAAAAATGCTCACAATCATTAGCTATTAAGGAGATGCAAATCAAAACAACAATGAAATAGCATCTTGCTCCAGCACTAGTAGCAAAGTTTAACAAGATGAAAATAACAAATGCTGGTGAGGATGTGGAGAGATTGGAACTCTCATACACTGCTGGTGGGACTGTAAAATGGTACAACTACTGTGGAAAGCAGTACGGTGATTCCTTCAAAAGTTAGAATTAGAAATGCCATTTGACCTAGCCATTCCATTGCTAGGTATGTATCTTAAAGAAGTGAGAGCCATGACAAGAACAGACATATGCAGACCCATGTTCATCGCAGCACTGTTTACAATAGCCAAAAGATGGAGACAAACTAGGTGTCCATCAACTGAGGAGTGAGTAACCAAACTATGGTACATACACACAATGGAATACTAGGCAATGCTAAAGAGTAATGTAGAATCTGCAAAGCACCACATAATGTGGATGAACTTGGATGCCATTATGCTGAGTGAAATAAGTCAATCCCAAGGGAGAAATAAGGTATTAGTCCATTATCGTAAAAGTCAAGGAAAGGTTTATCTGTGGATGGAAATTTTCTTTGTTTGTTACCAGTGGTGGGAGGGGAGGGGAGGGAACACTGTTAGGTAGAGATAAGTATTGATTTGGGTGAAGAGAAGGGCAATATACCAAATGTGAGGGATCAACATGGTGGCATTGAGGAAGAGGAAGAGATAGAGATGTACATGGGAGGTACAGACACAAAGTTGAACCCTTTTGCACATACAGTACTGCGTTGTCTGTGAAGGCAAACATGAGTATACAGGTGGATAGATGGGTGGACAGGCTGAAATAGTAGGTACGTTTATGCAGTGGGGAGTGTACCCAAGACCATGCATAGGGTTGACAGACAGTGGTCCTATAAGTTTATTTGTATGATCTGAATTCCCATGTGAATAGTAGAGCTGACAAGGGGCAAGGTTGTAGTCACAGCTTGGTCACAGCCAGCTACCCAGAGGGACCGAGTAGTTGACCCTGTGGGCTCTGGACCCTACTCACAGGG
>NW_006921719.1:69883-70622 GCF_000298275.1 Orycteropus afer afer
TGGTGCAGTCACTTTAGAAACAGTTTGGCAGTTTCTCAAAAAGTTAAGCATATGAAAGAGCATATGCTCCTAGGTTTATGTCTAAGAGAAATGAAAGCATGTGTTCACAGAAATCATACAGCATTATTCATAATACCTAATATGTGGAAATAACCCCAAAGTCATGAATGGATATACAAAATGTGGTATATTATAGAATTGAATATTATTCAGCCATCAAAAGACTTGAAATACACACACATGCTATAATAGGCATTCTACATACTTGTAATGAATTCCAGGTCCATCTCACAGTTGTATATACATCGATGTGAACGTAAAAGCGTATTACATTCTTTAAGAGAACCACAATGGGGTATAACAATATCAAGGTCCCAGACTGAGTGACACTCTCATAGATTTGATCAGAATATCACTGTAAAATCTTATAAAACTTAACTGACATTTGAGCCACAGTATACAGAAGATAGGACAGAATTTGCAGCCTGAACCTAATTGAGTCAATTGACTGCTGAAGCAAAGAGCATCCATCTTTTCTATAAGAATGAAGCAACACCCAGAATCTTGTAATCATAAGATGTGAACTAGCAAAAGCCGTTGTAACTCTGCTTCAAGAAATAAAGGGACAAGAGGGCGGGGCAAGGTGGCGGACTAGGGAGAAGGATTGCACAGACCCTCTTCAACAAAGAAAAGGGAAACCAATTAACACAGACACAGAAGATAATCTTGGACCCCTGAG
>NW_006921719.1:71928-78612 GCF_000298275.1 Orycteropus afer afer
CTGTGGGGATCGTACAATGTCCCAAAACAAATGTGTATGGAATGTTGAATGGAAAACCAATGTGCTGTGTAAACTTCCTCACAAATCACAATAAAAAATAAAATATAAATGCCATGGGGAAAAAATTCTGATTTCTATATAACCACCAAATTAACATTCCTAGTACCGTGCAAAACCACTGGGGTGAGGGTGGGTCAGATGACGAAACAGAGAATGTTTCAAAAGATTTCAAGTTTTCATCCCATCTTTCTTTTCTTTTACCTCTCCATGTTATAAATCTAACCTATAACACTGCCACCTGGAAACTTAACACCTGGGAACTCTTGCAAAGCCAGTTCCCTAATGGGGTAACTTTAGACTCTAGAAATTTGGAAAAAGCTTGTGTTCAATCATCCAGCAATTCTGACAATATGACATAGAGAAAGACTGGCATTTGAACAAAAGGAGCATTATTAGAAAAAGGAAAACTTGGAAGTAATCTGAATTTTCTACAATGGCAAATGAATTAATAAAGGGTATTCTATCCTTTATTCTATTCTTTTATGATAGACTGTTGTACAGCAAGCGGTTTAAGGGATGAAACTAAATTGTGGATATGTTAAAATTTATGCATACATTATGTATACATTATGATATCTATGTATACATTATGATACAAACATGTCTGTACAATATACATTTATTTATACATTCATATATATGTATACATTCATATATATATTCACACATATATATGAATGTTTAAATAAATGTAAATATCTATGTCAAAAAATAAAAAGTTACTTCTATTTATGAAGCACTGTCAGAGGGTGAAATCCCCACAAAGTTATAGTAGTGACGAAAAAGGTTTTATTTGGCATGTGCAGGAAAACAAAAAAAAGGAGGAACCAGATTAACATGTCACCCGAACAATGTCTGCCCAAATCCCAAGTACATTACAAAATAAACACTATGTATAAGATTACAAATCAGTAAAAGTTTCACTTTTACATAGATTAGCTAAAAAACTCGAACTCCATTTGATTCTGAAATTTAATTTTTTTTGTCTCCAGTAATCATTGGTACAACTTTAAGTAATGACAGTCAGGAAGGCATTTGTTGGCCCAACAAATCTGACTGTTTACCAAATACAAAAGGAAGAAGATAAGAGTGTAAAATATGTGATAATTTTCTTACATCTAAGTATCTTGTTTGTGTGGGAAACTCTATTTTTCCAAGATTAGTTTTATAACCCCTGACCTAGTAGATGTTCCTTACTTTCTCTAGCTGTGTCACATTCCTTACACACACAGGCAGAGGATAATTGTTCTGATTTTATCACCTAAATCACCCAATTCTTTTGATTGTAGATTGAGGATGACACATCAGTGGTCCAAACCTGGACTGAGTCAGGCTCCTGGATGGCAGCCGTGGTCTTTAAACTCACGGTGCTTGTCTTCCACCAGCTACCATCTGGTTCTTCACCAGAACCTCAGGTAAGAATGACATTTCCGTCAATCACACTGCATGAGCAGAGTTGACATATATCAACATTTTAGCCCCAGCCTTTCTTTTTCCTCTAATGTGTAGGAGACAGTAAAAAATAACTTTGATTATACTTAATGTTATCAAGGCAGCTCTGGTGGCATAGTGTCTAAGCATTTGACTGCTAACCATAAGGCTGGCGGTTCAAATCCACCAGCTATTCCTTGGAAGGAAGAATGGGCAATCTACTTCCGTAGTGATACCGACACAGAAACCCAAGCAGGGGTCATTATGAGTCAGATCCAACTCGACAGCAGTGAGTTTGGTTTTTAATGTTATCAAAACAGAAATAAAAAACACGACTATCAATTGTAACAGTGACCTGGGCCATGTGCCTATTCCTTATGGCAATCAACAAATCTGATGTCTGTAAGGGTTTCATAGTTTGTCATCATGTTGCTTGTTGTCTGATTCTGTGTATATTTTGGTCTGCTTCTCCTGTGTTGTTTATCCAAGTGCAACAAGAGGTGTTTTGCTATAGAACAAACTCCACCTTCTTGGGCTAATGAAAAATTCAAGGCTATTCTACTGTCTAGTTCCACTTTGGCCGATGAGGTTAGAGATTCCTGCTGTGTCCCATCCCATTAGCAACTTCATCTGCTATCTTTCTAAAATAATTGATAAATTCCTCAAAGATTTATCTAATTTAACTATACCATAAGTAGGAATAAAGACTCTTAAAAATGACCAACCTCAAACTGAGTCTTGGACCAATGGATTTTCTTCTGACATTTGCTTCACAATATGTAACAATTTCATGCCATTTTTCAGTATTTACTACCAGCATGAATATCTAGGGGTAATCCCAAAGTTCATTGTGCACACATTCACCAAGAATCTAAACAATGAATTGCCCATGTAAATTCACTATCAATTGTAATGATATCATCTATACTAGTATAATTAGATCCATGGCACAAAAACAAGAACCCTTAAGGGACATGGAATTTTTGGGGGAGGAAACAGAAGATATAGAAAAATTTACATGTGACAACCAAGTTTGCATTTGTGAATTATCACAAATAGTCTCCCTGACTGCAATTATATATAAGTAAGGTTTTTCCAATACTCATTATTATGGATATGAGGAGGGGACACCAGATTATGAGTTGCAATTTCAACTAGTTTGTTAAAACACTTTTCATTCCAATGACTTAAATCTGTGAGAAAGTGTTGATACATCTCTACAACATAGCCACATTTATCACAAGGCAAGTAAGGATATCTTTTAAGTAATTGGGCATCATACAATTCATCATTTAACCAGATCTGAACTATATTAAACATGCTATCAAAGGTGTTTGTGTTGCAAATGAAGGAGTTCATAACTGAACACTAATTCTGTGGGGCAAAACCTGGCTAGAGTTTAATGTAGGAGGTGGAATTAAGTGGTCGTTAACATGGGAGATGCCAAAAGATCAGAGTTTCCTTGAACAGAATGAGGATTTTGGTGACAAATCTAATACTGTGTTAAATTACCAGCACTTTCTATAGATTGTGGTAGACAAAAGTATTTCCATCCCAGATATCTATCCCTCTAATAAACAGGCAACTGAACAAATAATTTCATTGTAAATTACAACTTCTCAATGCAAATGAACAGTGATATCACAAGTAGTGTAACAAAGATTAACTAAATGCCACTTGTCCATGGGAGGAAGTCGGTTAGTGATTGGTTTGGGAGGGCATCTGAACTTCAGCTTCAGTCTTTTGACTGTCTTCACCACCCAACCAGGAACTTTAATCTCTAATGGGAAAGATGTACCCAGGATTTTACACCCTCTAATTTTGTAGCAAATTCGCTTATTAATAAAACTAAATGAGGACCTTCCATTTTCATTCTAAGAAATCCATTATCTGGTGTTATTTCTAATACACAAATTGAACAGGTTCTGGGGCACAAAAACCTACATAATTAGGAGAGAAAGTATGAGCATAAGCACATTGAATTACTTCATCATTGGCTTTAGCATCTTGTACTAAACTTTGACAATATTTTAATGAACTACTAGGAATTAAATTGGAGTCAGGAATTATAACATTATAAGGAAGAGGCCCAGCACACCCAGTAACTATTTCAGATGGGGTTATTTGTGAGGACCAGAAGGAGTAGCTCACAGATGCATTAATACAATTGGAAGCACTTGAGACCATGTTAATTTTAAGGAAGCAGTAAGTTTAGCTGACTGAACTTCTATTATTCTATTTGTTCTTTCAACTAGCCCCAAAGATTGTAGATGATAAGGACAATGTAATTGACACAACAGAGGGAAAAGATGACAACCTTCCACTAAAACTTGGCCAGTAAAATGAGAACCTTTATCACTACACAAGGTAAGAGATGGACCCCACAAAAGGGGAATGTTTTCCAACCATTTTTTTAGCAATAAAGGTTGCAGCGACATTTTGACAGGGAAATGCCTCTACCCAATGAGAATAGCTGCATGTCATAACTAAAATATATTTACAATCCTGATCTCAATTAAGTTGTATAAAATCCATTTGCCATTCAGTCATAGTCCTTTAGGAAAGAGGTATCGACCTTGAGGAGTTGAATAAGTTTCTCATAAATTCTTGATAAATAGCATAATTATTTACTGCTTCATGTACAGCTTTCCAAAAATGACCTCAAAAATATTGTTTCTTTTGTGTAAAGTTTTATCCCGTCCTAAATGATTTTTTTGACAGAAACTGTAGAATATGGATAATTACAATTCTTTTGGGAGGACTAGAGTTTGATCAGGTCCAATACAAAGATGTGTATCAGAATTTAAAGTACAGGCCTGTTTAACAAAAATTTGCCGTTCTGATGGGCATATAAAGGAGCCCTGCTGCCACAATGGTTAAGTGCTCAGCTACTAACCAAAAGTTCAGTGCTTAGAGCCCACCAGCCACTCCATGGGAGAAAGATGCAAGAGTCTCCTTCCATAAAGATTTACAGCCATTTAAACCCTATGGGGCAGATCTACTGTGTCACATAGGGTCACTGTGAGTCAAAATTAATTCAGTGGCAATGGATTTGGAATTTTACAGATGTTTAGCTGTATTGTATAAAGACAGACTGTGCAACCTAGCATCTGTTATATTCTTGGGATCTCCGATCATGGTGGAGGTAAACTTGACTTCCATTCCCAACATACGGTGCACCTTATTCTATTCCCAAAGTGGGTGTATCCAGGATGGTCACTATCTGGTCCTACCCTCAGCCATTAATAATAGTCTATGAGTGGTGTCATGTCTACCATACACATAATAAGCTGCTTCTATAAAATTTTCCTAAAGATGTTTATCCAGAAATGCAAGTAAATTCCTCATCCCATTACTCCTTAAATTCCAACAAGCAAGCTGATAGTAAAGGTGTGTATATTCCCTTAGGAATAACAGTTCTATTTCTAGGACCTATCCCTAATTCAATAAACACCACCAAACTCACTGCCGTCAAGTCGGATCCGACTGATAGCGAGCCCTCCTTGGGTTTCCGAGGCGATATCACTGTAGCAGTAGATTGCCCAATCTTCCTTCTGAGGAGTGGCTGGTGGGTTTGAACTTGCAGATTTCTGGTTAGCAGTCAAGTGCCTTAGGCATTATGCCACCAGAGCTCCCATCCCTAATTCAGTCCCTTATTCCCTTATTAAAATTCTATTGACCTTCTCTCCTTTCTGTTCTTTCAATTTCAGGGGCCAATTTTTGGTCCCCTCTCAACATCCCTAAATTTGGATTTTGATTAGAAATAACAGCTTTGCAGATTTTTATATCCAAATTTTTAATTTTGTATGAATTTTAGAATGGTCATAGGCTTAACAGCTCCTGTAATAACTATGCTTAAAGGATTTTCAGTAAGTTTGTTCAGCTTTCTGGAACTTTTCTACCAACTGCTCCTTTAACTACAGCATCAGCTAGTCTGTTTCAAATTACTTCCTTAGTCCAAGGTTGTCCTTTGGACTGGTGTGCTTGTATCTTTACCTTGGTTGTATCTGAAGGTAATAGTACAGCATCTAAGAGTTAGCTTACCAAAAGTCCTACTAACTTTTCACAAGAATTGCATTCAGATTTGGCCACATTTCAATTTAAGCATGTGTCAGTGTTATTACAATGCATAGATAACCTAATGATTTGTACCAGATCCATACAAAATCATGTTGAAGATAGCGTGTTGTTTTAAGAAGCACAAGGTGTCTAAGGGAAAATTGCCATTTGCCCAGCCTACAGTAGTATGTCTCCAGGGCAAATAACAACATTAAGAATGGGAGATCCCCCTTGATGTTAGAAATCTTCACTATTTCCATAATATTCCAAAATCATGAAGTACCCTGGATCCATACAAAGAATCTATAAATATGGTCACACATTGATTTTCTACTATTTTCCAAGCTTGGTTAAAAGTCACTAATTCAGCTTGTTGTGCTGAAGTTACCTGAGGCAAAAATGCACTTCTGAGGAAGTGGTCATTACGTGCCCTTCTTGATATTTGCTTGAAGTCAGATTTTTTTAAAATAAGAACCATCTACAAATAACCATGAAAATACCATGGCTTGGGTCAGATGCAATTTTTTTTTTTTTCCTTAGTGGCCAATTTTTTCAGAAGTAGATGGGCCCATCCTTCTTCCCAGTGTAACTCAGTCTCGAAGCTCTGTGACACCTGTCCACTATGGATGACCATACTGGTATTTGAAATACTGGTGGCATAGCTTCCAGCACCACAGCAACATGCAAGCCATCACAGTATGACAAAATGACAGATGAGTGGTAGGAATGGGAAGACTGTTCATTTACATACAGGGAAAATCTCAGAGCATACTTTGGGAACTCCACAGCAGGAGTGGTTCAAAGGACTTGCTGGAGAACACCTGCAGCCTCTATGCTATCTTCAGAAAGGGGAAACCAAAAAAAAAAAAAAAAAACACTGCTATTGAGTCACTTCTTACTCATAGTGACTTCCACTGGGTTTCTGAGGCTGTAAATCTTTACAGAAGTAGATCACACAGTCTTCCTTCCATAGAGCAGCTAGTGGCTTTGAACCTTTGACTTTCCAGTTAGCAGCCAAGTCCCTTATCCACTATTCCACCAGAGCTCCTTAGAAAGGGGAAAAGGATCAGTTATTTCCTTTTTTAATTAGACAGATGTTGAGCCAACAATGAAAAATTTGGACTCCAATTAGGA
>NW_006921719.1:78712-79882 GCF_000298275.1 Orycteropus afer afer
CAATTCTTTCCTCTTTGGGTCTATAGAAATAGCTTCAGCAGAAATAAGATCACCAAGTATGTTACTCTAGGCTGAGCAAATGGCAATATTCCCGTAGACACCTTGTGCTTATTATACAACAGGATGCTATCTTCAACATGATTTTGTATGGATCTGGTACAAATCTTCAGGTTATCTAGATATTGTAATAACACTGACACATGCTTAAACTGAAATGTGGCCAAATGTGAACACAATCCATATGAAAAGTTAGTAGGACTTTTGGTAAGCCCATGTGGGAGAAATGTCCATGTAAATTGTTGACTTTTCCCAGATAAAAGCAGATAAATATTGAATATGTTTGTGAACAGGGATACTGAAGAAGCACTACGGAGATGTATGACTACAGCATCACTTGGTACCTGGGCTAAAAATAAATGAGCATTAGGAACTACAGGGGAGCTCTGGTAGCATAGTGCCTAACGCACTTGACTGCTAACCAGAAGGCTGGCGGTTCAAACTCACCAGTCACTGCTTGGAAGGAAAGTTGGGCAATCTACTTCCCTAGCGATACTGCCTCGGGAACCCAAGGAGGGGTCTCTATGAGTTGGGTCCGACTCAAGGGCAAATAACAACAGGAACTACAGGGAACCTAGGTATAGTAATGTAATGTATAGCCCTGGTGGTGTAGTGCCTGAGGCATTTGACTGCTAACGAGAGGCTGGTGGTTCAAACCATCCAGGGCACTCCTTAGAAGGAAGGTTGGGCTACTTCCATAGTGATACCACCTAAGAAACCCAAGGACAGGTTGGCATAAGTTGGATCCAACTGGATGGCAGTCAGTTTGGTTTTTGGTTTTATTAGTTGAGGCAGTGGTCACCCCCCAAAAAATAATAATTAAATACAGCTTGATGCCCTTTGTAATCACCTCAAGCCTGAATGTTTTTTTAAATTGTTTGGAAAAACAATGAATAAATGTATATACGTTTACTCCCTTTTCTTGTCTACAAGTCCAGATCTTTGCCCATTCAACCATGTTTTGGGGAAAACCTTTGGAAATGCATTTATTAATTCTTTGTTTGTTTGTTTGTTTGTTTGTTTTTATTGTGATTTGGGTGAAGATTTACAGAGCAAATTCACTTTCCATGCAGCAGTTCACATATACTTTGTCTCATGTCATTGACCACAGTT
>NW_006921719.1:80993-81420 GCF_000298275.1 Orycteropus afer afer
CATCAATTCTTCTCCTTTGCCCTTCCAATGTGTTATCTATTTCTGAAAATTTAGTATTAATCTTTTGAATTTCTACCTGTAGATTTAGAATAATTCTAATTTTTCATTTAATTTGTCATTTTGTTCTTGTGTTTTCTTCCAAAATTCTTGTAAGGTTTTTTCTGTGTTTTCTTTGGTCTCTCAATCCTTTGCAGATACCTAAATATAATTCTTTTGAATTCCTTATCAGAGAGTTCCAATGCTGCCTTTTCCTCAGGGATGTGTTCTGGGTCTGTATCCTGTTCCCTTGTTTCTACCACTTTATCCTGCTTCTTTGTGTGGATGTTGATGTTCTGTTGTTTCCGAGGCATTGTGACGTCGTGTATTTAAGTCTCCGTTAACTGTTTGTGAAGAGCAGCCAAGGGTGGTTCAGGCTCTTCTTGGTGGT
>NW_006921719.1:83523-87982 GCF_000298275.1 Orycteropus afer afer
GAGTTCTTTGAAAAATTCTTTTAAGGTTTCAAAAGGCCCAAGTTTGGACACCAAATTGCAGTTCACCAAATACCTCACTAGATGTCAGTCTTAACCAAAATATCAAGCTAAAATCTAAATAAGTTCCATTCATTAAAGAATCCAAAATTGCCCCTTGACCTTTTTGCAACACCAAAATTTATTTTGACTGCTTAGCAATATTTTCTTGAACTATAGTAAAGGTACTCATTCGTTATCTCCTTGGGTATTCAAAATATCAATTCAAAAGCCTGTCCTACTGACTTTGATTTATTTTAGATCCTGTCATTTCTCATTTATACCTCAAAAAGGCCAGTCTAGTTAATTCATGCCATTTTTCTATATAATGTACTGAATTAAGTCCAATTTTTTTTTTAAATCATTTATAGGCAGTGGGTCTTCCAGATGGTTGACTGTCAGTTTACATTCCCATCCTTAAGTTGAACTGGAAAGGAGAAAATAAAATGTTTCAAAACAAAGCAGTATTTTCCAGATTTCTGATGGGTCACAAAAAAGTAACTAGCAGGGAATGCCATGGGATTTGGACAGTGTTTTGCTTCAACCAATGTACATCTTCACTGTGTCAAGAGTTTGCTTGCCAGTGGCAGGAACCCTTTTCTTCTGGTCCGTCTTGTGACCACCTTATCCTGACACTGGAGCCCTTAAGACTCATGGTGAAGGCCAGGGACCACCCAAACGGTTTTTACTGGTTATTTTTTTGCAACTTACATTGACTCAGAGCTCTTTGAAAAACTCTTTTAAGGTTTCAAAAGGCCCAAGTTTGGACACCCAACTGCAGTTCACCAAATACATGACTAGATGTCAGTCTTAACCAAAATATCAAGCTAAGATCTAAATGTTTCTCCTTAATCAACACAATCAGCTTGTCAAAGCAACATGCCCAAAAAAAAACTTAAAAAAAACCATGAAAATCACAACGAGGAAGAATAGGCAAAAGCTAATTTTGCGAGGGCATTTACCTCATCAGTGTTGAAGGGACATGGAGTGTGAATGCATGGGGTCTATATAATAGGCCCTTTCTTGCTGGCTTCTCTACAATCCATTGCCTCAGAAAATCCAGGGCTATGCCAATCATTGCTCTAGAGAAAAATAACCATAAAGTTATACTCACTACCTTCGAGTGAATTCAGACTCATAGTGACCCCTCCTTGGGCTTTGGAGGTGATGTCTCTATAGTAGATTGCCCAGTCTTTCTACCAAAGAGTGCCTGGGGGGTTTGAACCACCAGCTTTTTGGTTAGCAGTAAGATGCCTTAGGCACTACACCACCAGAGCTAGTAGTGGAGAAAAAGATTTTATTTCGCGTTTATAGAAAAAAAAAAATGTGCATAACAGATGAACGTGTCATCAGAATAGTGTCTGCCTAAGTCCAAAGAACATTAAAATGTCAAAAGCATACATAAGATTATAAATCAATAAAAACTTTACCTTTCCAAAGATTAGTTAAAAAACACTAAACCATCATGATACTGCAATTTAAATTGTTTTTTTCAATCATCATTGATACAAATTTCAGTAATGATGATACAAATTTCAGACCTGACAGATGGTCTTTATTTGTCCAACAAATCTTACTGTTCACCAAAGAGTAGTGTAAGAAGATAAGAGTGGAAAATATGTGATGATTATTCTCTTATCTAAATATCTTGTTTACATGGGAAGATATGTTTTCCCAAGATTGCCTTAACTCTTAGTTTTATAGCTCAGGGCCCAGTTGATATGTCTTTGCTGCACCAGCTAGGACACATTCTTTATACGCACAAAGCTCCAAAGAACCCAACTTTCTGCCCTTGAATCAATTCTGACTCATAGTGACTCCCAGTGGGTTTCCAAGGCTGTAAATCTCTATGGAAACAGACTGCCTCATCTTTCTTCAGTGGTGGGGCTGGTGGGCTTAATCCACTGAACTTTTAGCCATTTTTATCCTTCCTCTCTAATATCTGACTCCTAGTGCCATGGTTCCAATAGAACCCTGTGGACTCCAAAATGACCTTCCATCTACATTCTTGAGTGTTCTGGTGCAAAGGAATCCTGAGTTCCCCCAAGAGATTGAAGCAGGGCCAAAAAACAGGAAATCAGATAACCACTCCTACATTCCAGGCCCATGATGGACAGTAGTGTTGAAATGCAGTGTTCTTCACAAGGATATCAACACAGACATGAATTTTTATGCTTCAGGTTACCATGATGAGTTGACCAGAGTTGGTAGGTGTAATGACACCTATGTGTCATCCAAGGGTTGACATTTGTATCCAGCAGATTGTCCCCCGCAGCATGGCCTTTATCATTCTATCCAGCTGCTCTGGGTGCACTGATTTCTGTTTAGTTCAGACAGAGTTTCCTTGGTTCTAGGAGGCTGGCTACGTGTATCAGAGTACAGCTCTGCTTCATAGCGTATTCAAGGCTGTGATTTTTCAGAAACCCATCACCAGGCCTGTCTTGTAAAGTGTGTCTGGGTGGGTTCAAATGATCAACCTTTCAGCTAATACTGATGTGAGTAACCATTCACGTTATTCATGTGGTCACCATGGTGGGAATCAACTCAATGGCAGCTAACAACAACACAAGGAGCTGCAGTGAGCAAACTGCATTCAGCAATGAGTGCGGAACCTCGTAAGTACTGAGTTCTTGGAGTTACGGGGCTGTTGAAACACTGACCCTGCTTTCAAGAAGTTAACAACCAAAGACCTAACTATATAGCAGCCAAGTGGATAACTGGATAACCTAGATAAAACGAACAAGTTCTTAGAAGCTAACAATCTACCTAAAGTGACTCAAAAGAAAGAAAATCTAAACAGACCCATAAAAAAGGAAGAGATGGAATCAATGATTAAAAAAAAAAAAAAATCCTGGCCCAGATGGCTTCACTAGGGAATTCTAAAAAATATTTGGAGAAGAATTAACACCAATATGCTCTAAATTCTTCCAAAATATGGAGAAAGAAGGCATACCCAAGTCAGACAAAAACACCAGAAGAAAAGAAAACTATAGGGCAATCTCTCTCTTTTTTATAATTTTAACTGTCATTGTTTATTATTGTTTTGGCTACATTCTCTACAATTTCAGTAGCATCTTAAAGGGACAATGTGTCTACGTGCAATGAAAACCCAGAATGGCTTTCAACATGAGAAATAAGAGCCACAATTGAACTGGACAATATTAATGAGAGTCTGTGGTAGGTACAGCCTCCTTGTTCTGCACATGCACATATCAGCATTATGAGTATGACCAGAAAGAAATAATTGACCCGGTGAAATAATGGTTTCTTCCAAACAAAACACTTAGAAAATGTTTCACACTTTAACAAATCTGTACAAACACAAGAAGTTTTTTTATGGGACCATTATTCTACCTGTGATAGTTGGAGTTGTGTGTCAACTTGACTGGTCCACAATCCTGAGTGGTATAAGCAGTTGTGATGTGGGTTATTCCCATGATGAGGTCGGATGTATATGTTTTGAGCAGCCAATCAGTTGAAAGGGGGTTTCTCTAGGGGTGTGGCCTGCTTTGGATATATGTATGGACATCCTGGGAAAAAGAGACACTCTTCTGTGGATTGGGATCCCGTTGTGCTGCCTACAACTGTCTGTGAGCAAACAATCCACCATTTGGCCTGGAGATCTTGGATTCTTCATTCATTGGAGTCAACAGCTGGTATACTGCCTGCCAACCTTGAGCTTGTCAGTCCCTGCAGCTGCATGAGTTGGAAAAAGCTTCCAGCTTGACATTTGATCCAAGCACTTGGGACTTGCCAACTTCTTTAAGTGTGTGAGACATTTTCCTAAGATAAATTTCCTTTTTTCTCTCTCTCTATATGCTTCCCTGGTTTTGCTTCTCTAGAGAACCCAGCCTAACACACCACCTTAGTGATAAGAACCTTCTAGAAATGTGTTTTTAAATAATGAAAAATTACCCTTCACATTAGAACTCTCCAGTAACAACTAAATGTATTAAGCATTATAAACGCTATTTACAGTGTTCCCTCAAACAAAACACCATTTTTTTTCTGTCTTAACGCGGAACTCCTGTTTCAGTGCAACAGGCAGTCATCTTTCACTGCTCAGGGTATTGTCAGAAGTGTACACTTATTCACTGTCCATGAGCCACTCTCATACAAATGATGCTATGAATAACTTTAGTTTACTAATAGTTGTCAACCATGTCCTGTGTAAAAAAATAAATAAATAAATGCTTCCCAACTCATGTGTATCTGGAATCAATTCAAAGGTAGCATGCCAATCTTGAGATCTGGCAAGATGGCAGACTGGGCAAAAAGACGGCACAGACCCTCTTCAACAAAGAAAAGGGGAACCAATTAACATAGACACAGAAGATAATCCTGGACCCCTGAGCCTTGAAGGGAAAGATATAGAAGTGGACTAAACCCCAACTAGCAGAAGAATTTGCATGAAAATACCAAA
>NW_006921719.1:94877-98952 GCF_000298275.1 Orycteropus afer afer
AGTATTGATTTGGGTGAAGAGAAGGGCAATGTACCAAATGTGAGTGACCAATATGGCAGCATTGAGGATGAGAAAGACATAGAGAGGTACATGGGAGATACAGACAACAAATATGAACCCTTTTGCACATACACTACTGCATTGTCAGTGAAGGCAAACAGGGTATATGGGTGGATAGATGGGTGGACAGGCTAAATGATTAGATATGTCTATGAAATGGGGAGTGTATTCAAGAACATATATAGGGTTGGCAGACAATGGTCCTTTAAGTTTGTGTGAATGATCAGAATTCCCAGGTGTATAGTAGAGCTGACAAGGGGCAAGGTTGTTGTCACTGCTTGGTCATAGCCAGCTACCCAGAGGGACCAAGTAGTTGAACCTGCGGGCTTGGGACCATAGTCGCAGGGGATATCAAGCTCAATTGGCATAACATACTGTACAAAACATTGTTCCACATCCTATTTTGGCAAGTAGCGACTAGGATCTTAAAAGCTAGCCAGCTGCCATCTAGATGCAACGATGTGTCTCTCCTCGTCCAGAGCAAAGAAGAATGAAGAAAACCAAAATTCATGGAAACAATGAGTCCTAGATACTCGCACACCATCTGATCTACAGCCTATACAACTATGAGACCAGAAGAACTAGAAGGTGCCCAGCTACTACTGTCACCACTTGGAAGGGCATCTATGTAGAAGACCCTAGATAGAGAGGAAGGACAATGTAGAACAAAACTCAAAGTCATTTGGAGAAAAAAAAAAAATGGTGGGGACCAAGTTTGCTGGTCTGACAGAGCCTGGTGGAACCACTGAGACTATGGTCCCTAGCTGCCCTTCACGTCTGGAATTGAACCCACACCTGTGGTTTCCAGCCAAACAAAACACAGGCATATGAGTTGAACATTTACCTCAAGTAGATACAAGTTGTACCTCAAAATTACATGTCCTTCCCCCAACACATTGGTTGAGAAGCATTGCACCAGGGTGAACAGGCCCAGAGATGAGGCATTGGTGAGGTTGGAGGGCATCTAAGACCCTTTTGAAGTTATTAATATTGGCCCTCTTGTGCAGGTCTTCTCTTCCATTCCAGCTGTCACCACATAATGCTGGGAATTTGGGGTGCAGGTCTAAATGGTAGTGCAATCCAGCAGTTGTGGTGAGCCATGCTTGCAGAGCTACTGGATAAGCTTGGTTAGCAGCTTGTGAGCGATGAAGGCAGAGCCAGCACGCTGGTGCCAATGAAGAGTTGGATTGTTTGAGGAGGGAAGTGGTTAAATGGATTGTTTGATTGAGATACTCAGGTAATTCGAGAGTTAGGGTCAAGAGGAGAAAGGATAACATGTAGAGGAGTTACATTGGTGAGGGCTAGGAGGAGGACAAAGGAAAAGTTTGATTACAGCTGGGGTATGATGAAGGGCTGTTCTGGGAAGGTCGGTATCCCAAACAGCTGGATTTACATCTCCGAGGGGAGGGTCCAAGGACAGGAGGGGAGGGGAGGGTTTGGTATGGGAAAGTTTGGGGAGGGATAGATCAGTCCGGGTGTGAGGTAAGAACATGGGTGTGGTGTTTAAAGGGGAAAGGTAAATGGAGTCTTCTAGCTTAAGAAGGATGTCTTGTCCTACTAAGTAAGGGAACGGGGTATTGGGGGACTATAATAAAGGAGTGAGTAAAGGTTATATTTGCAAACGAGCATAAGAGGAGTTGAATTTTTTGACGAAAGGAAATGGATCCTGACATTCCCATGATAGGATGAGGGCTCTCAATAGATGGCCCAGACCAGCATGTTAGGAGTGAGAGAGATGCCCTAGTGTCAACCACAAAAGAAATAGTTTGGCCAGTCACTGTCCCCTTTACCCTGGGCTCCTCAGGATCACGATTCTTGGTGATGAGGGCAGCAGAGTCCAGGCCCCCTCATTCTAATAACTGAGGATATGGGCTTTTGGGGTTTGAGGATAGCTGTACTGAGGGTTGGGGTGGCCATCCCTTGGGGAGTCCATCTTCCAATGTCCCCATTGTCTGCAGGTGGGACACGATCGAGGATTGGAGCACGCTTTGGCCCAGTGTCCATGATTGCCATACCTGAAACAGGCCCCTGGAGGCTGCATTAATTTTGAGGTTTGTCCCCAGGTCTGGGAGTGCTAGAGTTGTGGTTGGCTTTGGGACCTGAAGCACTGCAGCTAGGAGCTGGCACGTTGTTTTAAGGTGGTTCTCTTCTTCCCTTTTGGCTGCCTCTTTTCTTTCATTAAATACCTTAAAGGAGAGGTGTGAAAGGTCCTTTTGGGATGTTTGGGGACCTTGTTCAAGTTTCTGAAGTTTCCTCCTGATATCAGGGGCAGATTGGCTGATGAGTTGGACATGTAGGAGGAGAGTGCCCTCGGGGATAGTGAGATCAAGATTGGTATATTTGGTAATGGCTTCCGTCAGAGGGGCCATGAGAAGAGAGGGGTTTTCGTCAGGTTTCTGGGTAACTTCTCTAATTTTTTTGTAGTTAACCTGGCTGTGGTACTTTTTTTAACATTCCTTCCACTAGACAGGTGATCATGTGATTCGGCAGGTAATGCCAGGGTCTCCTGGTTGATATGTCCAGACTGACTCACTAGTTGGAAGGGCTTGATCAGCTACCGTGTTGTTATCTCTATTTTGGCCATGGAGCCGGCCACCATGGTCCCTTGCTGCCTGCCCGATATGAGACCGTTCATCTGGGGTTAGGGTGGCAGTGAGGATATAGTAAATATCTGAGCAGGTGAGGTGATAAGCTTGTGTAAGGTGGAGGAATTCCTTACAAAATTTGACTGGGTTCTCCAAGAAAGACCTGAGTTTCCCTCTTTTGGGACATATCTGTCATTGAGAAGGGATCATGGACCTGGACTGGTCCCTCAACTCCCACCACCTCCCTTAAAGAAAACGGGCACCTGAGGGATGAAGTGGGTGGTGGTGCATACAGATGAGGTCCCATGCCTGGGAAACTGGGAGAAAGAGAAGACAAGAGGGAAAAAGGAGAGTTGGTGAGGGCTAAAATGCCAGGGCTCTGGCTTGTCAGAGAGCATCCTCCCTGACTTACTGTGCCGGGTTTGGCCCTCTCAGGGAAGGGGGATGTCTCCCAAACCTTCACTGAAGAGGTGGACTCCTGGAGTCTGGATGGTGATAAAACACTGGAGGGTCACCACAGAGCACCTCTTCAGGGGACCGGAAATCGAATAGGGAAGAAAGGACGAGAGGGAGTGACAAAGGAGACTTACCTGGCCCTGAGAAGGACTAATAAATGGCCGGTGATGTTTGCGTGGTGAGAAATGGCAAATATTCCCAGATCTGGAGGTTGGTAGAAGTTAAAGGAGGGTTTCAGATAGTGAGTCTGAGCCCAGGGCTCTGACTTCCCCTAGGGAGTTACCAGGGTATAAAGGACTATTATAGCCCTTGCATCACTCATGTGGCAATGAAGATACAAAAGCCGTACTCTCAGGGACAGGGAGGCTTCCAGTTGCTTTCTGGCAACTGTTTATTGTATCAGTGAGTTCAGCAGGAGTCTTCATTTCCCTGGATATACCTGGAGCCTAGGGAAGGAAGTAAGAGCAGGAAAAGGAGAGACAGGTGACTGACCAGGGGGACAGCCCCTGCCTCAACCCCGTCCCAGGTTTTGGCACCATATGTTAGGAAAGTGTGGAAATACAGAAGTTAAAGTGAAAGTAAGAAGAGTAAAAATAGCCATGACCTGAACAGATCAGAGGCTTTATCAAAGAAAAGCCCATGAGGGATGGCTCTAGGAGCAACATGAACAATGCCAGTTGCAGAGTAGAGCCCCCCCCCCACCTTGAGGAGGTGTCGCCCCCCTTTTTCAATGCATTTTATTGAAATATAATTTATATACCATGAAATACACAAAACTAAAGTGACATGGATCAATGCATTTTTTTTTTCATTGTTCCTTCCCCTCCCCTCCCACCCCTGGCAACCAGCAAAGAAAGTTTCACTCCATATATAAACTTTTCCTTGACCCTCCACAACAATGAACTGAAATTATGTTTGTCCTTCTGTGATTGACTTATTTCACTCAGCATAATGACCTCCAAGGAGCTCTGGTA
>NW_006921719.1:99106-100266 GCF_000298275.1 Orycteropus afer afer
TAGTGATACTGCCTCAGAAACCCAAGGAGGGGTCGCTATGAGTCGGGGCCGACTCCACAGCACATAACAACAACAACAACAACAAATGACCTCCAAGTTCATCCATATTATGTGGTGTTTTGCAGACTCTGCATTATTCTTCAGTGCTGCATAGCATTCCAGTATGTGGTGACACAGTTTGGTCATCCACTCTTCCGCTGATGGGCACGTACGTTGTTTCCATCTTTTTGCTATTGTAAATAGTGCTGTGATGAACATGAGCATGCATGTATCTGTTCGTATCCTGGCTCTCAGCTCTCTAGGATATATACCTAGTAATGGGATTGCTGGGTCAAATGATATCTCCAATTCAAACTTTCTAAGGAATCACCATATTGCTTTCCATAGTGGTTGTGTCACTTCACAGTCACACAAGCACTGTGTGAGAGTCCCAATCTCTCCACATCCCCACCAGCATTTGTTATTTTCTGTCTCATTGAACCTTGCCATCAGTACTGGGGTGAGAAGGCATATCTCATTGTTGTTTTGACTTACATCCCTCCGACGGCAAATGATTGTGAGCACCTTTTCACGTATTAGCTGACCACCTGAATATCCTCCTTGGTGAAGTGTCTATTCATGTCTTCTGCCCATTTTTCAATTGCATTGTTAATTCCTTTGGTGTTGAGGCGTTAGAGTTTTCCATCAATCTTAGAGATAAGTCCTTTGCCAGATATGTAATTATCAGCAAATGAGAATTTGCTGCTGTCATTTTTGTCATGTGCTTTTTCATTGTATCGATTTCTTTGTTCCATATAATTTTCTATGCTGAGTTCATTTTGTTTTGTGAATAATGTTATCACTTCCTTCATTGCTATTGTTTTAGTATTTGCTGAATATTTATGCTGGTCCCCTTTTTTATTTTGATGTGAAGATTTATCATTTTTCTTTGAGGAAACTGTGATTTATAGTTTTCTTCCCAAGTGTAAAACAGTCCATTCTATCTTGTAGTTGTCTTGACTTCCCTACCATCTAGAAGTTCTGTAGCAACACAGATTTTTTTCCCCTTTTTGGTTTGTAGTTGTCTTCATTTGTCAGTTGGTGTCTCTGGTTCCCTGTTTACAATCTTGTAGGCTTATTTACTTTGGATACTTCCATAGCTAGGTTGGTTTCTGGCTTAT
>NW_006921719.1:103646-106735 GCF_000298275.1 Orycteropus afer afer
GGAGGGTCAACGAAAGAGGGGGAGGCCTTCAACGAGATGGATTGACACAGTGGATGCTATGATGGGCTCAAGTATAGCTGGGATCATGGAGCTGGTGCGGAATTGGGCAGTGTTTTGTTCTGCTGTGCATGGGGTCGCTATGAGTCAGAAACAACTCGATGACACCTAACAACAACAACAAGATCACCATGGAAATAGATTGCCCAACCTTCCTTCTGAGGAGTGCCTGGTGGGTTTGAACCACCAGCTTTCTGGTTAGCAGTCAAATGCCTTAGGCACTATGTGACTCCAATGGAACACACATCAACCTTGTTGGAAATCTTTGGGGGCTCTTTTTCAACTACAAAGCACTCGGGGTAAATACCAGTAAATGCTTGCTACTTGGACAGTTAGATTCATTCCATCTACACCATAACTATCATCATCCACAATCTTGGACAGATCAAAATCAGTGATTTTGATTTCTCTACATGCTGTTGTAGCTACCAGAAGAATGTTTCCTGGCTTAAGATCATAATGTATAATTGTTGTTGTTGTTGTTGTTGTCGTTATGTGCCGTCGAGTCGGACCCAACTCATAGCGACCCCTCCTTGGGTTTCTGAGGCAGTATCACTAAGGAAGTAGATTGCCCTATGTTCCATCCCAGGAGTGGCTTATGGGTTTGAACCGCCAGCCTTCTGGTTAGCAGTCAAGTGCCTTAGGCACTATGCTACCAGAGCTCCCATAATGTATAATAAGAGGTTTGATCTCACTGAGATATTTTAGTGCAATTACAATCTGCATTACAATAGACCTAGCTTCTTTCTCTGACATTAATTTATGTTGCTTGAGATAGAAATCCAAATCATTACATTCACAGTATTCTAACACTACAAAACGTGTATTTGTCCAAAGAGAAACAATCATAGGGTTTAACTATTCTGGGATGGTGCAGTTCTTTGTGTCTTCTATAGTCTATGCAGGCATGTTTGTAGTAGTTCTCTTTCTTCCCATCTCTCCAGCTTTTATTAAGCTTATGGAACTTCACAGCAGCATACCTTTTCTCATAAAGGTCAAATGCCTTAAATACTTCACTAAAGCCACCTGTACCAAGCAGATGAAGTAACAGACATCTTTCATTTAATGTTGGGTGATCTTTGAATTGTGAATTATCTTCACTGTTTATTCTTTTGAGTTCTCAAATGTGAAGATTTCTGACTCTTTCCAAACTTTCAAGTTCTGCCTGCATTTCTGCCTCTTCCTTTTTGAGACGTCCTAGTCTAAGGTTGAAAATTTCTTCCTGTACGTGATACTCTGCCAAAGTCAACAGTTGTGGTAAATTTGATCTAACAAAGGTATCATTTTCTACTCCATTGACTCTCTTGGTTCAGAATTTGTGGAGTGTGCCTGAGTATTATTAGCTGTGGGAGTTTTGCATTTGTCTAGAAGTTTCCTTTGCCTTTCAATATCTTCCCTTTGGTGAGTCACCCATTCTTGTTGCTTCACAAAATTCTGAAATGCAAAACCATCTGTCCATTGTTCAGTACATGAGGCACCATGTCTGTTGTAAAGTGCCCAAGGCATAATCTTTCTTGCACTCTTCTCTCTGATTGACAGTTTTTCTTGTGTACTCTTTTCAATACGAAGTTTCTTGTTCATTGACATGCACTTATTTAATCATTCTTTGTAGTTTTCAAGTAATGTTTGTTGTTCATCTATTTGCCATCTGAGGTCAGAGTTAGCCCTGAGCAAATCATCAATAGGACCTTCATTCTTTTGTAGGTCCTGGTTTTTATTACTTTTGAATGCTGCTCATTTCAGTATTGTGAGATCAGTCTGAGTAATTTTAAAGGATAACTGCGTTGGTTGTACAATTGGGTGGTCCCCAAAAGCCAATACAATAGGAGAAGAGCTATTCGGTGGAACAGAGGAAGGAGTGGAATGTGAATGAATTCTGAGAACGGATTGCAGGAGGTATTCCTCTTACTGGCTCTGAGCTATTTCCACCTTGGCTTTCAAAATAGTCGCATTCAAAAAAGTCCAATAGTTTTTCCCTGACTCCTTTCATTCTGATTTTCTGCTTTTCTCTTTCTCCATCCCTGGATGATTCTGATACTTGCACAGTCCTTTCAGCTTCCTGCTTGATGTCTCTCTGATTCTTCATCACTTTAAGATCCTAAGCTTCCAAAACTGTGATTAGAGCTTTCATTATTTGTTGAGGCTTTAGCTCCAATGCTGTAACTGCCAGTGCTCCCAGTTCTCCCACTTGCAACACCTGTAAATCTAGCTTCCAATAATTCTTGCCTTCTTAGATCCAGACTATGAAGCTCATCCATTGTATCTTCCTTGAGCCTCCTGGATTGCGGTGATTCATCAGGGACCTAGGGCAATATCCCTTATGAATATGTATGTAAAAATTCTCAACCAATTACTAGCCAACAAAATCCAGCACCATAATAAGATTCTCACGCCATGATTAAGTGAGATTTATGCCTGGAATGCAGGAATGGTTCAACATTAGAAAATCAATCAATACAATGTACTACATCAGTAGAACAAAGGAAAAGAACCACTTGATCAACTCTACAGATGCAGAAAAAGCATTTGACAAAATCCAACACCCTCAAATGAAAACCCCAAAGAAGACTGGAAAAAAAAGCAAATTCCTCAGTATGATTTAGGGTATACATGAAAATGTTATACTTAATACCAGCACTATACTTAATGGATAAAAACTGAGAGATTTCCCCCTGAAATTGGGAAAAAGAAGAAAGTGCCAACTCTGACCACTTCTATTTAATATTGTATTAGAAGTCCTGGGCAGAACATTAAAACAAGAAAAAGAAATAAAGGGTGTCCAGATTGGAAAAGAACAAGTAAAATTATCTGTATTCACAGATGATAAGATTCTTCATACACAAAATCCCAAGGAGTCCACAAGAACACTTCTAGCACTCCTAGAGGAATTTAGCAACGTTTTAGGGTACAAGGTCAACAAACAGAAATCAGTGGGGTTTCCATGAACCAGCAGTGAGAAATCTGAAATGGAAATTAGAGACACAATTCCATTTACAATAACACCTAAAGTAATGAAACATGTAGGAATAAAT